>NC_058136.1:42764021-42764465 GCF_016433145.1 Gracilinanus agilis
TACTTGTCAGATCTGTGGGAAAGGAAAGACTTTAAAACCAAGCAAGAGTTAGAGAAAATTACAAAATGCAAATTAAATGGTTTTGATTATATTAAACTAAAAAGCTTTTGTACAAACAAAAACAATGTAGTCAAAATCAGAAGGGAAACAACAAATTGGGAAAAAATCTTTATAACGAAAAACTCTGACAGGGGTCTAATCACTCAAATATACAAGGAGTTAAAGCAATTGTATAAAACATCAAGCCATTCCCCAATTGATAAATGGGCAAGAGACATGAATAGGCAATTTTCAGGTAAAGAAATCAAAAGTATCAATAAGCACATGAGAAAGTGTTCCAAATCTCTAATAATTAGAGAAATGCAAATCAAAACAACTCTGAGGTATCACCTCACACCTAGCAGATTGGCTAAAATGAAAGAAGGGGAGACTAATGAATGTTGG
>NC_058136.1:42764564-42927579 GCF_016433145.1 Gracilinanus agilis
TCTAATTACTCAAATATACAAGGAGTTAAATCAATTGTATAAAAAATCAAGCCATTCCCCAATTGAAAAATGGGCAAGAGACATGAATAGGCAATTTTCAGGTTAAAGAAATCAAAAGTATCAATAAGCACATGAGAAAGTGTTCCAAATCTCTAATAATTAGAGAAATGCAAATCAAAACAACTCTGAGGTATCACCTCACACCTAGCAGATTGGCTAAAATGAAAGAAGGGGAGAGTGATGAATGTTGGAGGGGATGTGGCAAAATTGGGACATTAATGCATTGCTGGTGGAGCTGTGAACTGATCCAGCCATTCTGGCTGGCAATTTGGAATCATGCTCAAAGGGTTATAAAAGAATGCCTGCCCTTTGATCCAGTCATACCATTGCTGGGTTTGTACCCCAAAGAGATCATAGATAAACAGACTTGTATGAAAATATTTATAGCTGCGCTTTTTGTGGTGGCAACAAATTGGAAAAGGAGGGTGTGTCCTTCAATTGGGGAATGGCTGAACAAACTGTGGTATATGCGGGTGATGGAATACTATTGTGCTAAAAGGAATAATAAACTGGAGGAGTTCCAGGTGAACTGGAAAGACCTCCAGGAACTAATGTAGAGCGAAAGGAGCAGAGCCAGAAGAACATTGTACACAGAGACTGATATACTATGGTAAAATTGAATGTAATGGACTTCTGTACCAGCAACAATGCAATTACACAAGACAGCTCTGAGGGATTTATGGTAAAGAACGCTACCCACATTCAGAGGAAGGACTGCAGGAGAGGAAACATAGATGATAAACAATTGCTTGAATGCATGGGTTGAGGTGGACATGATTGGGGATGTAGACTCGAAACTACCACACCAATGCAACTAACAACAATATGGAAATAGGCCCTGAACAAGGACACAAGTTACAACCGGTGGAAATGTGCGTTGGCCATGGGTGGGGGGAGAGCGGGGGGATGAAGGGGAAAGTAAGAGTATGAAGCATGTAAACAGGTTAAAATGAATATTAATAAATGTTTAAAAAAAACTAACTCATTGTTCATTTTCATGCTAATACAACTACCAAAGGGCTATTGCTTAGAGTTAGAGAAAATATAAGTTCATGTAGAGGAAGAAAAGATCAAGAGGGAAACAATGAAAAAATGTGAATGGGATGAACTCACCCATAAAACGGAAGCAAATAGCATAGTAGAAAAGAAACCAAAATCCTAACCATATATTGTTGTCTACAAGAAACACACATGAGGCAGGCATGCATACATAAAGTAAAAATAAATGCTGGAGCAATATCTATTGGACTTCAACTGAGAAGAGGGTAGGAGATGCAATCATGATTTCTGATACATTCAAAGTAAAAATAGATCTGGTTAAAAGAGATAGAGAAGGTAATTGCATCCTAATAAAAGGCAGTATAAACAACGAAGAAATAGCAATACTCAACATGTATGCACCAAATGATATAGCATCTAAATTTCTAAAGGAGAAACTAGGAGATCTCAAGGAGGAAATAGATAGCAAAACTATAGTAGTAGGAGACCTGAACCTTCCCCTATAGGATCTAGATAAATCAAACCAAAAAATAAATAAGAAAGAGATAAGAGAAGTGAATGAAATCCTAGAAAAATTGGAGTTAATAGATATATGGAGAAAAATAAATAGGGACAAAAAGGAATACGCCTTCTTTTCAGCAGCACATGGAACATTCACAAAGATTGATCATTTACTAGGGCATAGAAACATGGCAAACAAATGCAAAAAGCAGAAATTATAAGTGCAACTGTATCATATCACAATGCATTAAAATAGTTATTAGCAAGGATATATGGAGAGGCAAACCAAAAACTAATTGGAAATTAAATAATATTATTCTCCAAAATAAGTTAAAGAACAAATCTTAGAAACAATTAATAATTTCATTGAAGACAATGACAATGATGAGACTTCTTACCAAAACCTATGGGATGCAGCCAAAGAAGTACTAAGAAGATTTATATCATTGAGTGCATATATTAACAAATTAGGGAGGGCAGAGATTAATGAACTAGGCACGCAACTTAAAAAATTAGAAAGTGAACAAATTAAAAGTCCCCAGATGAAAACTAAATTAGAAATACTAAAAATTAAGGGAGAAATTAATAAAATTGAAAGTAAAAGAACTATTGAATTAATAAATAAGACTAGAAGCTGTTACTTTGAAAAAACAAACAAAATTGGCAAAGTACTGGTCAATCTAATTTAAAAAAGGAAAGAAGAAAACCAAATCATCAGTATCAAAGATGAAAAGGGAGACCTCACATCTAATGAAGAGGAATTCAAGGCAATCATTAAAAACTATTTTGCCCAATTATATGGCAATAAATATAGCAATCTAAGTGAGATGGATGAATATTTGCAAAAATATAAATTGCCTAGATTAACAGTAGAAGAAATAGAATACTTAAATAATCCTATATCAGAAAAGAAATTGAACTCCTATATCCTATATCAGAAAAAGAACTCCCTAAGAAAAAATCCTCAGGACCATATGGAATTACAAGTGAATTCTATTAAACCTTCAAAGAACAATGAATCCCAATACTATAAAAATTATTTGACATAATAAGCAAAGAAGGAGTTCTACCAAACTCCTTTTATGAAACAAATATGGTACTAATCATAAAGCCAGGTAGAACAAAAACAGAGAAAGAAAACTACAGACCAATCTCCTTAATGAACATAGATGCAAAAATCTTAAACAGAATACTAGCAAAAAGACTCCAGCGAGTTATCATAAGGGTTATTCATTATGATTAGGTGGGATTTATACCAGGAAAGCAAGGATGGTTCAATATTAGGAAAACCATTCGTATAATTGACCATATAAGCAAGCAAACCAACAAAAATCATTGATTATCTCAATGGATACTGAAAAAGCCTTTGAGAAAATACAACACCCATTCCTTACTGAAAACACTAGAAAGTATAGGAATAGAAGGGCTTTTCCTAAAAATAATAAACTGTATATATCTAAAACAATCAACAAACATCATCTGCAATGGTAATAAATAAGAAGCATTTCCAATAAATCAGGAGTGAAACAAGGATGCTCATTGTCACCTCTATTATTTAACATTATACTAGAAACACTAGCTGTAGCAATTAGAGAAGAAACAGAAATTGAAGGTATTAAAATTGGCAGTGAGAAGACCAAGCTATCACTCTTTGCAGATGATATGATGATCTACTTAAAAAATCCTAGAGAATCAACTAAAAAGTTAGTGGAAATAATCAACAAATTTGGCAACGTTGCAGGATACAAAATAAATGCACATAAATCATCAGCATTTCTATATGTTTCCAACACATCGTAGCAGCAAAAGTTAGAGAGAGAAATTCCATTTAAAATCACCCTAGACAAAATAATATACTTAGGAATCTATCTGCCAAGACAAACACATGAATTATATGAACACAATTATGAAACCCTTTCCACACAATTAAAACTATATCTAAACAATTGGAAAAACATTGATTGCTCATGGATAGGATGAGCTAACATAATAAAAATGACCATCCTACCCAAATTAATTTACTTATTTAGTGCTATACCTATCAAACTACCAAAAACATTTTTTAACTAAATCAGAAAAAAACTATAACAAAGTTTATTTGGAAGAACAAAAGACCAAGAATGTCAAGGGAAATAATGGAAAAAAAAATACGAAGGAAGGTGGCCTAACAGTACCTGATCTTAAACTGTACTATAAAGCAGTAGTCATCAAAACAATATGGTACTTGCTAAGAGACAGAAGGGAGGATCAGTGCAATACATTTGGGGTAAGTGATGTCAGCAAGACAGTCTATTATAAACCCAAAGAACCCAGCTTTTGGGACAAAAACGCACTATTTGACCAAAACTGTTGGGAAAACTGGAAAAAAATATGGGAGAGATTGGGTCTAGATCAACATCTCACACCCTATACCAAGATAAATTCAGAATGGGTGAATGACTTGAATATAAGCAAAGAAACTAAGTAAATTAGACAAGCACAGAATTGTATATTTGTCAGATCTCTGGGAAAGGAAAGATTTTAAAACCAAGCAAGAGCTAGAAAAAATTACAAAATGTAAAATACATAATTTTGATTACATTAAACTAAAATGTTTTTGTATAAACAAAACCAATGCTACCAAAATTAGAAGGGAAACAACAAATTGGGAAAAAATCTTTAACTCAGACAAAGGTCTAATTACTGAAATATACAAGGAGCTAAATCAATTGTACAAAAAATTAAGCCATTCCCCAATTAATAAATGGGCAAGGGACATGAATAGGCAATTTTCAGATAAAGAAATTAAAACTATCAACAAACACATGAAAAAGTGTTCTTATCTCTTATTATTAGAGAAATGCAAATCAAAACAATTCTGAGGCACCATCTCACACCTAGCAGATTAGCTAACATGACAGCAAAGGAAAGTGGTGAATGTTGGAGGGGATGTGGCAAAATTGGGACATTAATGCTTTGCTAGTGGAGTTGTGAATTGATCCAACCATTCTGGATGGCAATTTGGAACTACGCCCAAAGGTTTTAAAAGACTATTTGCTTTTTGATCCATCCATAGCACTGCTTGGTTTATACCCCAAAGAGATAATAAGAAAAAAGACTTGTACAAAAATATTTATAGCTGCACTCTTTGTGGTGGCAAAAAAAAAAATTGCAAAATGAGGGAATGTCCTTTGATTGGGGAATGGTTGAACAAATTGTGGTATCACCCGGTGTTGGAATACTATTGTGCTCAAAGGAATAATGAAATGGAGGAATTCCATGTGAACTAGAACAACCTCCAGTAATTGATGCAGAATGAAAGGAGCAGATCCAGGAGAACATTGTACACAGAGACTGACATACTGTGGTATAACCGAACATAACAGATTTCTCTACTAGTAGCAATGCAAGGATCCAGAGCGAGGCTGAGGAACTTATGAGAAAGAAAACTAACCACACTCAAGAGGAAGAACTGTGGGAGTGGAAACACAGAAGAAAAACAACTGCTTGAACACATGGGTTGATGCGGACATGATTTGGGATATCGACTCTAAATGACCACCCCAGTGCAACTATCAATAATATGGAAATATTTCTTGATTGATGACACATGAAGAAACCAGTGGAAATGTGTGTTGGTTACTGGGGGCGGGGGTTGTGGGAGAGTAAGAACATGAATCATGTAACCATGGAAAAAATTTATCTAAAAAATAAAATAAATTAAAAAATTGTCTATAACTTTTCTACTAGTAGCAATGCAACGACAGGACAACACTGAGGAACTTATGAAAAAGTAAACTATCCACATCCAGAGAAAGAACTGTGGGAGTAGAAACACAGAAGAAAAATATATGATCTATCACATGGTTTGATGGGATATTATTGGGGTTATGACATTAAAAGATCACTCTATTGCAAATCTAAATAATAAGTAAATAGATTTTGAACAATGATACATGTATAACCCAGTAGAATTGCTTGTCAGCTCTGGGGGTGGGAGGGGATACGAGTGGGAAAAATCATGGATCATGTAACCATGGCAAAAAAATTCTAAATGAATAATTTTAAAAATCAAAGAAAAGGAGAAAACAAACTAAATCTACAGTCAAGCAAAATAGATTCTGCATTGATTATGTCAAGAAAGTCTCAATGTCTCTTCTTCAGAGAATTTAAGAGGGAAAAGAGAAGGGAAGATGAATGGAAGGATACACTAGTCTACAAAGAAGAGAGAATGTGTGGAACTTGCTACATCCCAAAATTTGTGTATGTGAGAGTATAGAAACCTGAAAGAAGGAATAGGCATAAGATGAACTTCATTCTTATCTGAAACTACAGACAAAGGAAAGTTGGACATACACATACAAACACAAAGGGTTTAGAGTAGAAATACATCAAACTCAAGAGGAAAACAAGGAGGGATAGAGGGAGGGGGTGTTTAAAATACCTGGTAGGAAATGGGAATGTGCAAAAAAAACTTCCTGATTCAGAAAGGAGAATTTATTATTTTTTAAAAAATTTATTTAGATTATTTTTCCATGGTTACATCATTCATGATTTTTCCACCCCTCTTCCATCCCCATTCCTGGAGCTGACGAGTAGTTCCACTGGGTTATACATGTATCATTGTTCAAACCTATTTCCATGTTATTCATATTTGCAATAGAGTGATCATTTAAAATGAACATCCCCACTCATATCCCTATCGATCCATGTAAATGTTTTTCTTCTGCATTTCTATTTCCACAGTTCTTTCTCTGGATGTGAATAGCGTTCTTTCTCATAAGTTCCTCTGGATTGTCCTGAATCATTGCATTGCTGCTAGTACAGAAGTCCATTACATTCGATTGTACCACAGTGTATCCGTCTCTGTGTATAAGGTTCTTCTGGTTCTGCTCCTTTCACTCTGCATCAATTCTTGGAGATCTTTCCAGGTCACATGGAATTCCTCCAGTTCATTATTCCTTTTAGCACACCAGTATTCCAAAATGACCTCTGGGATGGTTGGGCCAATTCACAACACCACCAGCAGTATATTAGTGTCCCAATTTTGTCACATCCTCTCCAACATTTATTACTTTCCTTTGCTGCCATATTGGCCAGTCTGCTAGGTATGACGTGGTACCTCAGAGTTGTTTTTATTTGAATTTCTCTAATCTGGAGGGATTTAGAACACTTTTTAAATATGCTTATTGATAGTTTTGATTTCTTCCTGTGAAAACTGCCTATTCATGTCCCTTGACAATTTGTTGATTGGAAAATGGCTTGATTTTTTAAATAAATTTGACTTAGTTCCTTCTATATTTGGGAAATTAAAACGTTGTCAGAGAGTTTTGTTATGAATTTTCCCCCAGTTTGTTGTTTTCCTTCTAATTTTGGTTGCATTGGTTTTGTTTGTACAAACCTTTTTTAATTTGATATAATCAAAGTCATTCATTTTACATTTTGTAATGTTCTCTATCTCTTGCTTGGTCTTAAATTCCTTCCTAAGAAAGATTTAAAAGGCTGGGGAGCAGAGAAATAGAACCAGAATCTATAGTATGCCTTAGTGTTGTTGTTGTTCAGTCATTTCAATTGTGTCCAGCTCTTCCTGACTCCATTTGTGGTTATCTTGGCAAAGATATTCGAACAATTTGCAATTTCCTTCTCTGGCTTCATTTTATAGGTGAGGAAACTGAGGCAAACTGGGTTAAGTGACTTGCCCAAGGTCACATAGCTTAATAAGTATCTGACACCAGATTTGAACTCAGGTCTTCCTAGATCCAGGCCTGGCACTCTAGCTACCGTGCCACCTAGCTGCTTTAAATTTCCTCTTAGACAACCAGAAAAGGTCTGAACAAATGGTGATTTATAAATCTAATATTATTGTGCCATAAGAAATTTTAGAGACATTTTAGTGAATTCTGGGTAATATTAGCTGGCAAAGAGGGAAGTAAGCGGAACCAGAAAAATAATTTATACAACAAAAACAACACTATAAAGGAAAATAGCCTTGAAAGACTTTAGAAGTCTGATCAGTGCAATGACCAATCATGTTTCCAAAGGATGTATGATGTTATCGATCTCCTTAAAGAAAGGTGATAGACACGAACTGCAGAGAAACACATTTTTGAGCATGGTAATTTTGTGGATGCATTTTGCTTAACGCCACGTTTATTTGTTACCAGGGTTGTTTTTTTTTTAATTTTCTTTTCATGTCTGTTAATTGGGAAAAAGAGAGTGAGGATGAGGGAGGGTGGGCATCAATAGTGATGCCTAAAATAAGAGGGCTACTTAAATGCACAGAAGAGAACAGAAGGAAGTTCAGAAGGCAGCCCAGACAAGCAGAAGACTTTTGAAAGTAACGTGTAGAATTTATTATATGCTTAAAAAGCAAGTGGCGTGAAATGGAGATTCACGGCTTCATATAGAATCCTCTTCTTGTCTTCTGATGTGTGTAAGAAAGTGCTTTTTGGGGGGGGGTGTTCTATTTCAGAATAAAAATAAATTACTTGTAGCTCTAGACAAAATACTGTATTTTTATGTTAAAAACTAAAAATCTCATGATGCAAAGAGTCTTTTTTCATTATGGTCAAAAGCATGGTCCCTCTTTTTATTTGACACTTGATCACTATCATTCTGCCTCTGCCTCTCTCTCTTCTTTGTCTTTTTTCCTTTCTTTATACTCTTTAATGACAGATAAGAGTAAAGTTCAGAATTGCCTTAATGACCCTCATCTCTACAGGTCCAATTTATTTTCTTATCTTAAATGACATTCATCAGTGGTGCCCTTGTCTAAGAAATGCCATTTACTTTCTCTTCTTCCTCGTTTTCTTTTTTTCTCCTTCCTTTCTCCCTCCTTCTCTTCCTGTGATTTTCTTTTAGGTGAATTAGAAATATAGTTTCCAGGGGGTAGCTAGGTGACACAGTGGATTAAGAGTGGGACTGAGAGACAGGAGGCCCTGGGTTCAAATCTTGTCTCAGACACTTCATCAGTTGTGTGACCCCAGGAAAATCACTTAATCACCATTGTCCAGCCCTTACCACTCTTCTGTCTTAGAACACAGTATTGATTCTAAGACATAAGATAAGGGTTTAAAAAAAAAGAAATAAAGTTTCCCATTAGAGGGCATGAACTGTACATTGTGTTCTTTCATCTCCTGAGATCCCTCTTACAATGTAGAGATGCTGGAAGGGCAAAGCTTTGCTCCGTATACCTTCTTCATCTGAACTGTTTTTTTATTTGTTTATTGGGCCTGGCCACCTGACTTTATCAATGCGGGGGGACTCCCCAAGAGGAAATTCCCTTTAGTAGTCTAGAATGGCAACATTTTCGCTACTTAGTCTTAGAGATGCCCTGAGCTGAGAAGGTCACACAGAGAAAGCTGGAAAATGAACTTAGGCAGGTCACCCTGACTCTAGCTAGGGCTGTCTTTCCATCTTCTATATCCCATTGCTAATTTATTATGATTATTGTAGATTTTCTTCTATCTTTTTCCCTTAAATAAGATGATTTCTTTAAAGGTCCGTCACTCTTTGTTATTTTTATTAATTTCTTTTTCTATTAAAAAGTTTCTTTTTAAAATTTTTCCATGATTCCATGATTCATGTTTTCTCCCTCCTCTCATCCCCCCTCCCGGCACTGACAAGCAATTCCATTGGGTTACACACACACACACATATTATCACTTGAACCCATTTCTATATTATCCATTTTTGTAAAAGAGTAATCTGTTAAAACCCAAACCCCAAATCACATACCCATATAAACAAGTGATAAATCATATGTTTTCTCCTGGATTTCTACTCTCACGGTTCTTTTTCTAGATATGGATAGCATTATTTCTTGTAAGTCCCTCAGGATTGTCCTAGAGCAGCGATGGGCAAACTTTTTAAAGAGGGGGCCAAAGGAAAGGAAATGCTCCTCTGTCAGTCTGTTTCTAAGGCGACTCTTTTGAAGTTTCATTGTATTGTATCCTCCTCATTGTGTTTGTCAGATTAGGAATAATGTCATGTAGCCAGATAGAACATTTCAGGGGGCTGCATCTGGCCCGCGGGCCTCAGTTTCCCCATCACTGATCTAGAACAACAATCTCTCCTGAAGTCAAGAAGAAGAGAAACAGTGGAGTAAATAGGCAGTCTTTCAGGAATTAAACAAAATTAAGCTTAAGCTTGATTTGCAAAGGGAAAAAAAATCCTCTAAACCAATATGGCTTATTTGAGCTCAGACACAGGATGGCCTCTGCGACTGAAATCTTCAGGACTTTCTCCAAAGGGTCTCTGAATAAATGCTAGTTGTCAGAAGTTGAAACAGACCGACAAACTGCAGTTTTACTTATTTTTATATTGAAAATGTTTTGGTGGCAATTTATCACAGGGACGGCAACATCAATCATCATCTCTACCTAGAGGTCTAATATGAATGTGCTCCGATCAACAAGTCTTTCCTTCATAGTAACTGGTAAATTGCCCTTGACCAGTCAAACAAAAACAACGTTTTCTCTTCATCTACTAAAGACAAATAGTTAAGTATCTTTCACCTTCAGAAGGATGTCAGCAGTGAAGGGATTGGATGTGGTCCATGTCTCTTTTTATGGCCTGAAAGCAGAGTGAGATCTTAAGGGCTGCACTATATCGATAATATATTCTTTTTTTTTTAATTTTTTTAAACCCTTGTATTTCGGTGTATTGTCTCATAGGTGGAAGATTGGTAAGGGTGGGCCATGGGGGTCAAGTGACTTGCCCAGGGTCACACAGCTGGGAAGTGGCTGAGGCCGGGTTTGAACCCAGGACCTCCCATCTCTAGGCCTGACTCTCACTCCACTGAGCTACCCAGCTGCCCCACTCGATAATATATTCTTAAGATTTCATTTTCTGTTAATGCTTTATGTTGCTTTTAAAATTAGAAATGTTCCCATAACTCATTAGCAAGTACACAAAATGGACAAAACCACGATCTAATCAGTAAAGAAAGACCCAAAGTAAGCAACTGGAGACAATTTGCCTTGGATGACCAAAATTCAAAGCACTTAAATTCAGTAAGCAAGTTTAAGTGCTCTCAAAGTAGAAACAGGTATAACCAGGACTTCTTTCACCTGAGCAAAAAAAGGTGAAGAGAGTTGGTAGAGGTATAAGGAAGAGGCTTGCTAGAGTGGGCAACAATGTGTGTGAACAAAGGACATTTAGATAGAAGGTACAGGGGCACCAAAGGGAGCTAGGCCACCATCTTCTTTCCCTATCTTACTGACCTTCAATCTCACATTTTTTTCCCTCACTGAGGCCTACCTTCATCCTACTAACATTGAGGATAGTCAAGACTATCACCAGAAAGAAAGGCCCACCACTGATAAAACACTTCTACCTGGATCAAGGCACCATATGTTTCATCTTAGATGCCGGTGCCAGGAAGACAAAAATAAGCAATGATTTCTGCCCTCGAGGGAGCTTGTTCTTCTGGGAAATGCAAAATTTAAACAGACAAATAATATGACATAATTTGAGGAAAGAGTGAGCCTGAACAACAAGAGGAATCAGATTTCCCATGGGAAACGGAACCTAAACTGAGCCTTGAATGAAGAAAAGGCTTTTAAGAGACAACTGACACTTAACCTCAAGGAGCTTACTTTCCATTAGGATAGGAGGGGGTTGGAGGGCAAAAGCACCTACAAAGATAAATAAATATATTCAAATTAATTTTTGAGGGAAGGATAGAATTAACAAATAAAATAATATTTTAAAGTATCTTATAAACCTTAAAGCACTATCTAAATGCTAGCTGTTATTGCTGTTGTTCTTATCATTATGCAAAGAGTGGAACTGGGGAAGGCCTCATTCAGGAGGTGATACTTGAGGTGATCTAGAAATTCTAGGAGGCAAATACCAATGAGTTGTTTTTACACACGAGCACCTTTTATAACATTTATACTTGTACTTCTCCTAAATTAGGAAAAAGTGATTCAAAGGAAAAATATTTTCCCTCAGTTGGATGAAGGAAGGAAGGACATAAAGAGAGGAAAAGAGGAAAGGAGGAAGGAATGAAGGAACAAGGGAAATTAGGGGCCAGAAATGGGGCAAAGCACCCAAAGTACAAGAGAACTGGATAGAGGGAAATATATAATCAATCACTGTGACTGTGAATGGATTTCCTTAACAGAAGAGAATAGCAGAATGGATTACAAAGTAGAATCTAATAATGGTCATTAATTTTTTTGTTTAGTTTTTTGTTTTTGAAATCTCTGACTTTTCACAAAAGTCATCAACTTTCTCACATACCATGAATTGAGTCTTCATTCCAAATTAACCACAGACAGGGATGGTCACTCTCTTAATTACCCACCAGAACGCCTCTTCCATGATCATCTGTCCTTCCACCTGTCCTCTCCTATCCATATTTTCCATCCTTCTTGCAGCCTCCAAGCACTCGCTCTCCCACTCCTTCTTCCCTTGTCCATCACTTCTACATGGCCTTCCTTCCTTCCTTCCTTCCAAAATCCTGACTCTGCAGTTAACGTGTTCCGTTTTATACAGCTTTCTACCTTTAAACCCCTTGACTCTTTTGTTCTGTTATATCTCAAACCTCTTCAAATTCTAAACCAGAATCACTATGTTCATTTGCATTTGCATTCTCTGCTCCTATTTTAAGACTGCCAACTGCCACCAAAGGGAATGACACAACTCCGCTGATGGGATGCACTAAAAGTATATGTGACAGATACTGTGCTTGAGCTACAGGTATAAAGGGTGAAAGGAAAAATCTCTGCCCTTAAAGGAAAAAAAACATTTAGTAAGTGCCAGACACTGTGCTAAGTACTTTACGAACGTTACCTACTTTGATCCTCGTAACAATCCTGGGAGGTAGTGCTCTTACTATTCTCATTTTACAGATGAAGAAAATGAGGCAGACAGAGGTCAAGTGACTTGCCCAGGGCCACATAGCCAGTGCCTGAGGTTGGATTTTGATTCAAAGCATTCCTGATTTCAGCCTAGCACTCTATCCACTATGCCACCTAGTTGCCTTCTAAGAGCTTACATTGTCTTGGGGAGGAGGAGGACAAGGAGGAGGACACAGCATGTATACAGACATTCGTGGTCTACATTTGTGCTTTCATCAGTAAAGGGAACATCTACTGAGAAAACTCTCAATCCAGATGAACAACTCTGCAACTTTTGATCTTAAGGATTTGCCAGTATATTGTTTTACTCTTCAAGAATAAAAGTCCCTTGCGGGTAAGGTCTGTTTTCATTTTTGTCTTTGCATCCCCAACATCAAGGAGACTCTGAAGAAATGCTTCCTGAATCGATATAAAAGATACAAGGCGAGCAAAGTGGTTTGTACTATATAAATGTTCATTTTCCATATATTGCTATTAGTTTGTTTCCTTTTCCCTATGAATGCTTCTGATTTTTTTCTTTCTCGTTCATAATGTTGTTCACTTATTTGGATACTTGTATGTTTTGATAGAAGTTTTAAGAAATTTGATCCATAAGGAACAGAAATAATATGCCCAAGAGAATGAATTTCAAACAGATTATTCCCCGCCAAGGAAGCAAAAAGTGGGTTGTGCCATGCATAGTCCCTTCAAGTCATATTGAATCTTTTTTTCTAAGTATCTTAACTCCCAAAGTATTCCTTGAGAGAGTGACCACTCAACAAGCTGATGCACCTCATTATGCAGTGTTATGATGGCTGGGATTCCATCTGCCAGAATGCATTATTTTGACACAACACAGCCATTTTGATGTAGTTCGACTTGACGAGTCATGGACCAATGTCAGCTCCAAGAAATTCTGGTTAGAAATTGTTTTCCTTAAATTCACTTCTATGCAATCTAAAATTTCCTGAGCATCTTAGAAATATACTTTTCTAAATGAGGTCTCTTAACTCTCCAATTAGATGCTCTAAAACGGTCACTGAATATTTCCAGAATCAGCCTAGGTAACCGCCATGAGTGTGCTGTCATCCAAATGGGGAACAGGTACAATATTTTACAGCTGGCACATCTTTATTCAGAATATTTGAAGGTTCCTGGGTCATCTGCTTCCTATTTATTCAAATTTATATTGACTAGCTTCAGAAAGCAAAGCTGACAAAATGATTAATTAGACTTTATAGCTCATTGGTAGGCTGCAGTTTAATAAAATTAGCAGAGCTCAAGTTCATCTTTAAATACCATTATGGTCTTCATATTAAAAACGTCAAATTATATTTTTCAGCTCTTGCAAAATCCAAGATGACATTCCAAACTTGTAGCAAGAACAATGAAAACTCACTACCATGGTCAGAGTGATCAAAATGTTCTCAGAAAATGAATTCAGTGAATGGAAGTCGGGGGCGGGGGGTGTGAATCTGCATTTTGGTACAGAACTTGTTCTAAAACAGTGCCGCCCCAGTGCAGTTACAGTGCCCATCCAATCAGAGGGTTTGCTCCATTTTATACTTTGATAGTCTTGCCCTCCATTACTAATGTATTGACATACCTTGCCCATATTTTTGACTCAATTTTGCTCCTGAAAAGTTGCATCTAACACAAAGTTGTGTACAAGTCACATTGTCTTGCCAATTTGCATTCTAATGTCCTATGTGTTCCCATACAAAAATGTATTCTTCAGAAAAAGAATACTCATTTTTGCCATTTCTGATGTGTAGTCCAGTGTGCCCCATTCTGTCACAAATCATCCAAAGACTGCTTAAATGGACAAATGAATCTGTTGCATTTTTTTGTATTCATTTAACAATGTTTAACAAATATTTTAAAGTTGCTTACTGCATGTACAACATTGTGATGGGCACAAGGGATAGAGAAAACTTAGACAAAAATGGCTTTTGCCTTCATGTAACTTCTAGTCAAACAGCTTCCTTTTAAAAGTATGTGCTAAAGCAGGGGTTCCCAAACTTTTTTGGCCTCCCGCCCCCTTTCCAGAAAAAATGTTACTTGGCCCCCTGGAAATTAATTCTTTTTAAATTTTAATAGCAATGAATAGGAAAGATAAATGCACCTGTGGCCATCACCTTCCCCCTGGATTGCTGCAGCACCCACCAGGGGGCGGTGGCGCCCACTTTGGGAATCACTGTGCTAAAGTAAAGCCAATAAAGTTAATACCAGTTTCCTTGTAAATTGACTCCACACAATTAGTCATGCTTAAGTATAGCATAAATATATACATATGTGTATATATCGATGGAGAGAGCACCGAAGTATAGTATATGCTATAACATGTATTGAGCAGAATCCACAAACTAAAAGACCAATTTATCCATTTAGAAAATATTTACCACATGCCTGTGTGCCCACTCTGTTACACAAAAGGGAAATGCTATCCAGTACATACAAATATATGTATTGATTAACTTTATTTTTTTGCCATAGTATATAGATAGATATAGATATATTACACATATCCGCAAATATCTAGAAATATTTAGAAATACTACTTATTTCCTCCTTAGAATATAAGCTCATTGCAGGGGTCGGGGTGGGGCAGTGTTTGAGATTGTTTCATTCCTTGCCAGGAACCTGGTAACCACTTAATGAATACTTTTTGATACACCAATTATCCACACAGGGCTAGTTTTTCCGGCAGAACTGATACCTCACCAATTTCTCCAGGCTCATTTTGCTGCCATTTGTTGATTCCTTAGTATGGAATTTAAAGAGGTATGAGAGTCTAAGCAAAACAGTAAGAAATATAGAGTCACCAACATTGACTAAAAATGTACCAAATACAGGGGCCATAAAGATGCCTAAACAAGTCAACAAAGGACTTTGAAGGTTAATCTCAGGGGATTTCTGTAGCTTCTATTAAGTTTAGCTTTGATTTTTATGAAAATGTCTAAGTCAGGTGAATTAATCATCACCAATATGCTAATTTTCTTTTTTTTGTTATGAAGGAGGATACAATTTGATGAAGGGAAGAGGAGTAGAGTAATTGGGAAGTGACTGGAGAAAAAAAGTATCAATAAAACATTTAAAAATAAGTCAACTTAAAAATGAAAAGGGGAAATTGTCCTTAGCTAATAAAGGTAAAGCAATGGTGTCTTCTTTTGCAATGAAGAATCTTGTTAATACCAATATCATTCGATAGAGTGCCAAGTCAAAAGATCAACCATAGCTCTCTGCCATTTATTACTTCTCAGGGTTTCAGTTTCCTCATCTGTAAAATGGGAGTGCTAATTCTTGTTTCTCTCACCTGCATGGGATGGCTTTAAACTATAAAGCATTGTGCAGTGATGGCAAACCTTTTAGAGACCAAGTGCCCAAACTGCAACCCTCTGCTGCATGTGAGCCCCCTGCCTTATCCCAGACAGGGGAGGGAGGAAGCGCTCCCATTGGGCTGTTAGGTGGGTCATGTAAGAAATATCCTCAGGTACCTGTGGAAATGGGGAAGGGAGCAGCCCCCTCTCTGGGATGCATGCCATAGGTTCACCAACACAGGCCTAGAGAAATGGAGCTATCATATAATGATGTGCCCAAACAAGAATTAGTGTGGCTCAGTGGACAGAGTGCTGGACACAGTGAAGAAAATCCAGGTTCAAGTCCCACTTCTAACATCTACGAGCTGTGAAACCCATCTGACATTCAGGAAAATCTCTAAGACCATAATAGCCAGGTTATGATCTATGACATTGGAAGGAGCTTTGTCTGTGGAGCTGCTATGAGAGACTCTGGCAGGCAAAAATTATTGCTACTCTAAGGGTACAATCAAGAGAGGCTATTAGTGAAGAGGCAAAGTGAAGGAGTGTGGATAAGGGATGGAGGGGATGACAGAGTTTTTGACTCTTTATGATTGACTCTTGACTCTTTATGATTGATTATTGCAAAAGAGTGGGATGTGACATCTTCCTGAGTTGCCTGATCACACCCCTGTTTCGAGGCATGCAACAGCCCCTACTTTTTAAAATTTAATTTTATTAATTTATTTATTGCCAATTACATGTTATAATCAATTTCCACACATTTTCCTAAATTATATGATTCAAACTTATCTTCCTCCCTTCTTTCCTTTCCCCCTTCTGATGCTGGCAAGCAGTCGATCTGAGTTATATCTTTATCATAACGTAAAACATATTTCCATGTTTTTCATTGTCTGGTAAAATCTATGGTCTCCTCAAAATAAGTTGTGATTATATATATATATTTTCATATATATATATATGTGTGTGTGTGTGTGTGTGTGTGTATCAATTTAAGGAGGACCTCAGGTGTTTGCTTGCATGTGGGGTGTGTTGGATGCTCTCCTGGACAGTGATGGCCTGAGGTCTTCATTTGCACAGCTGGGGTCCTAAGGTCTTAGTTTCATCGTTGAGGTCCTATGGTCTTAGTTTGCTCAGTGGGGCACCTCAGTACTTAGATTGCACAGTAGGTGTTCTTGGACCATAGTTGCATAGTGAGGGGTCTCAACTGTTGTTTTGCACAGTAGGTCTTTGCTCAGTGTCCAGGCGGGGTGTCTCAGTGGTTGCTTTTCACACTGGAGGGTCTCTGGTCTGAGTTTGAATGGTGGGAGGGTCTGAGGGATTTGTTTTAGCTTTGGTCAGGCTCATGTCTTAGTTTGGGAAGTTGGGATCCTATGATCTTCGACGGCACTCGGGTATTACTTTGAACAGTGAGGTAGTCTCAGGACCGTGTTTAAACAGTGGGGGTTGCCTTCTACTGATTTATAAAGTGGGTGGTCTGAAGTCTTAGTTTACTTTTGTAGAGTGTCTTCAGTCAAATTTTGCTCATTTCTTTTTTTTATTTTGTAAAGATATTTTATTTTAACTAATTACATGTAATAACAAATCTCCACATAAGTTTTCCGGAGTTGTATTTTCCAAATTGTCTCCCTTCCTTCCTTTCCCTTTCCCTTCCCAGTGCCGGCAGGCATTTCGATCTGAGATATACATGTATTATAATGTAAAAAAAATGCTCATTTTTCTAAGTGAGTAATCTTATAAAACCAAAATCCCAAAACATAAACCCAAATAAACAACTGAAAAATCATCTGCTTCCATCTGCATTCTGACTCCAACAGTTCTTTCTCTGGAGGTGGAGAGCATTGTCCTAAGTCCCTCAGAAGTGTCCTGGATCACTGTATTGGTGAGAGGAGCTAAGGCTCTCACAGTTGATCATTCCACAATATTAAACAAACCCTACCTTGAAGACCACAGCTTTACAGTTTGATCCAACTTACATATGAGTCTGTTGGCATAAAAAAGTCTATTCCCAAAACACATATGGCACCCTCAACCAGAATCAAAGAATGCCAAGAAAGGGGTCTCAGAGTTTAGATTTTAGACAAAAATCTCAGGTACCACATATCCAAGACATTTTCATTTGGCCTCTGCTTGAAAACTTCTAGTGAGACATCTCGTTCCATTTTTCAAAAATGATAATTGCCACAAAGTTCGCTTACATCAAGCTAAAATTTGTCTCTTTATAGCTTCCATGTGAGGGATCCTTACCCTTTCCATGGCATAGATCTCTTTGGCAGTCTGGTAAAGCCTATAGTCTCCTTCTCAAAATAAGATGTTTAAAATATATTATTTAAAATATTATTATTATTAAATTGAATTATATATTCATTTTATAATTATATTTAATATGTAATAAAATGCTATCACATATGATATATAATTAAAGGAAATGCTGCATTTTCATGAGAGGTTAATGAAGAAAAAGGTATATTTTCCCTACCAAAGTTCACTGAGTCCCTGAAATCTATCCATAGAATCCTTGGTGGTGGTGGTGGGGGGTCTATGGAGGTAAGATTAAGAACCTCAGCTGTAAGCATTAGTTACTGTACTCTGGGACCAAATAGATCTAATCCCTCTTCCACGGGACAAACCTTTAAATAACTGAAGACAGTTATCACGCCGTCTCCTCTAAGTCTAGTTTCTAGATTAGACGCTCTACGTTCTTTCAACTGACTCTCACGTGGCAAAGCCGAGCTCCTTAAGCATGCTGGTGGCTATCTTCTAGATGCAACTTATCGGTGACTTTATTCAAATGTGCCTCCGAAACTACAGACATGCTTTTGGTCCCAGGTATACCATAGCACAGACTGAAAACTACTCATTGGAATAAAGGAAACAATACAATATTTCAGCTGACATTTAGATTCTTCCATCTCCCCCGGAAGGGAAGAGCAGTATTAAAAAAATTAACAGTTTTGAGCTCTTCTTTTGGACAGATCACTTTCTGTAACGTAACTGTTCTTCAAGAAGGCCTTATCATGTGCATCTTCTAAAAGGCTTGATCTGGGTAAGCAGCCGTACACCTCCCTTACACACATTAGCCAGTCGTTAAATATCTTCACACATTAATTTGTCTTTTCAGTAGACATATATTTTCAACACAACTCAGTACTGCATCTCCATATTGAACAGGGAAATGTCAAGTTCATTTGCTATCTGCAAGCCCTTTTAACATCTTATTTGCCTTTATTTCTCTTTGGGGAAATGTGCCTATTTTAAACACTGACCTTTCAGAGCTCCTTCAAGGAGGGACATTTCCAGGTATAATAACCTAGAAATGATGCAAAATATTAAAAATGTGTTAGACTTTAAGTTTGGGCTTCATTCTTGGAGCTACAAAAGGGCCATAAAATGTAACCTTCCAACGAAAGTGACCTATTGCACCATTTCCCAAACATAGCCTGGCTGAATACTCTATTATCTTCTTACTTTCAGAAACTAAGACTTGACTTTTCAAGGGAAACTGTGAGCTTTTGCTGACCAATGTTTTTCCATTGTCTTTCTATAAATACCGATTTTCCCCATGCCACTGCAATTAGAATCCAAAGATCTTACTGCCATTTCTCCAAACTCATAATAGATTTAGTTCTTAGTTTCAGAGAGTCAGGGAGACAATTAGTTAATAAGAACAGGAAAATGATGGGAGCAAGTATGGGATAAAAGCAGGGGATGGGCCATTGCCTCTGTTGAAAATGGCATAGTGGAGGGGGCGGCTGGGTAGCTCAGTGGATTGAGAGTCAGGCCTAGAGACAGGAGATCCTGGGTTCAAATCCAGCCTCAGACACTTCCCAGCTGTGTGACCCTGGGCAAGTCACTTGACCCCCATGGCCCACCCTGACCACTCTTCTGCCTTGGAGCCAATACACAGAAGTTAAGGGTTTAAAAAAATAAATAAATAAAAAAGAAAATGGCATAGAGATGGACACAATAACAATATGATCAATCACTTAGCCTCTTATTTTCATTTCCTTCATCTGTAAAATGGGGATAATTTCTGTAATACCTATCCCACAGAATTGTTGAATGGTTCAAGTGAGAGGATGTATATAAAATGGTATCTTATTTTTAGAGCTAAAAGGGTTATATCATTGTTACCAGTTGCCTTGACATACCAGCCCCACCTTCTGAATGTTCTCTATTCCTGTTAACTAAATGTAATTGTTTAACGGCAGAGATTTTTGTGGAAACTTCAAACTTCTACATAAATGTCAGTTATCTTCATCGTCCAGGATACTCTCTCTTCTCTGGGTTTGTGTGACAATACTCTGTCCTGGTTCCCCTCCTACCAAGGGAAGGGAAAGGAACGAGCACTTATTAATGACCTTCTATGTACCAGAAGGGTCCCCGACCTCTTCAGATAGGGTCAGGGAGAGGGGCATCTTTAGGCAAAGACTAGCTGGCTAGTTCCCAAGTATGGTGAGGAAGGGATTGATTCTTGCTCAAGTGGACTAGAAAGCTTCCGAGGTCCCTTCCAATTTTAATGTTCTCTGTCTTATTATGAATTTGTGATCTCATCAAGATGGGTACCCTCAGCAATGGGGGAGGCCACAACTCAGGCATTTCTTTTCATCCCACGTGACTCTTGTCCATATTAACCCATAAGGTCTAAACAGCCACCATGATAGAGGCCCTCTTTCAAGGAAGTCTGAGTACTAATACAGATGGCACGCTGTCCATCTGTTTTCCCTCCCTTTCTCTACATGACCGGTCACACTCTTTTCCTTCTAGGTATTTCCTTTACTAGTGTAGGCTGACAGTGATGGCTTAAAAGCAAGGAAGACTTAGATTCAAATCCTGCCTCTGAAATTTATTAGCTGTATGATACTGGCCAAATGTTTCAAAGTACTGTTATGATTCCAATCCTATTTATTTGAGATGTGCTATCTGTATTGCCACAATCTTTGATGAAATATGGAATGTTCCTATTTCTTCCTCTATCATCCTAAATATGTTCATGATGATGGAGGCCTTTGATTGCACTTTTATTTATTATAAATTTTATTGCATTATGGTCTGTATACCTGTATGTGTATACTATATAGGAATTCTCCTTTCTGTAGCTGTGGCCAAGCATGTGACCAATTTTTGTATAAGTTCCATGAACAGTAAAACAGAAGATTTATTACTTGCCCCGTTTAGTTCATTCAATTTTTCCACTAAATCTAGTTAATTTTTTTTAGTTCTTTGCTCGCTTCTGTCATCTTTTTGTTCGATTTATCACATACTGACAGTAGAGATTTAAAATCTATTTATAAAATCCATATCTTTTCTAATAAATTTCTTCTAGCAAATTTGTGAAAGTTTCCTTGATGAATTTTGCCTCATCGTTGTTAAAGCTCACATATATTTAAGACGGATATACTCTCATTTTGCAAAGAACATTTTTGGAAAAGCATAATGTTTTTCTTCAACCATTTCTATTAATATTTTCTTATTTGCGTTTGATTTTGATTGATACTATTAGGACTACTTTCAACTGGAATGATTTGGCAAAATTTAGATCAGTTTCTCACTAGGAATCGATTTAAATATTCCAGAATTAAATGTTTCTGGAAAGCAGCATATTGTTGAATTATGCTTTTAATTTCATTCTGCTGACTAGTCCATTTGCATTTAGAATTATAATTGTTAGATTTGTCTTTTCTTCAATCATAGTCTATGAAAGGAATGCACGTATCTTATTCTTAACCCTAACTGAAGCGCTTGCCTTATATTAGTGATAATGTGGGTTACTTTGCTTTGGAATTATTTCCCTGCCTCCCTCCCAGTTGCTCCATGTTTTGTTTTTTTGTTTTTTCTTTTTTTCTGCTCCTCCAAAACCTTTTTTCTGAAACATAGTAATTAATGCAAGTCCATGTCCCAAGAATTCTCACGTTATGTTAGCAAGAATTAAAAAAAAAAAACACCATCAAGATATAGCAGTATCTTTTTGGCTATTAAACCTCCTTGAAGTATACATGTGTCTTAGTAAACTTTTCAAAGTCTGTTTGCTCTTCAGATAGTCATCTCCTATTTTCACAAGCCCATTGCATTTTTCTGGGTAAGTAAAGTTGTGTTCATGACCCATACATCTTAATTTTGTAAAAAGCATATTCCAATTTCCCATGATTATCTCTTTCCCTCTGTGAAAAGGCATTTTGACATGATCCAAATTGTATTTCCTTTACAAAGAATTTTTTTCACTTTTCATGGTAACTTGGAATAAATTTTCCTTATCTTTGTAGCTTGGAATTGAACCATGATGGGTTTAGACGTGTTAAAATTTTGGGTTCTTCCTTGTGGTTGTCCTAGATGTTCACCGTGTTTATCTTCTACCCATTGTTTTGCCAGTTCTGGGAAATTTGCTTCGATGATTTCATGAAACAGAGTCTAGAGATTCATTCTTTTACTCCTACATTTTATGGTACGGCAGTAATCGTGAGGCTATGCGGTGTACCCTATCTGCTGTGGCCATCATTTTTTGTCTCTGTGTCTCATAACAGTTTGGAAAAATTAATGGTTTTCAATTGTGTCTATTTTCAGCTGCTCCAAAGATTAGATTTAGAAGTTCAACCTTATTGTCTATAGGCAAAGAAGAAATAAAGGCTTTTCTATAGAGAACTGACATGAATAAAACAGTGTTCTAAAAGGATGGATCTGTTAGTGGCCTGCATGAAGCCTTGAGAGTTAAGATCTGGGTCAGGGAAGGGACTGAAAGCAGGAAAATTGATTAGGAGCTAATTTAAAGAGTCCGTACATAAAATGAGGGAAGAAAAGAAAGGTCTTGGTCCAAGGAAGATTCATAAAAGGATACTTTAAAGGGAAAGAAATACCTATGCTATAAAAATTATTCCCAAAAATAGATCAAGAAGGCACTTTCCCTAAATCTTTTTTTTTTTATTTTTTTTAAACCCTTAACTTCTGTGTATTGGCTCCTAGGTGGAAGAGTGGTAAGTGTGGGCAATGGGGGTCAAGTGACTTGCCCAGGGTCACACAGCTGGGAAGTGTCTGAGGCCGGATTTGAACCTAGGACCTCCCGTCTCTAGGCCTGACTCTCAATCCACTGAGCTACCCAGCTGCCCCCCTAAATCTTTTTTTGAGAGAAATATTGTCCTGACATGCAAAGCAAAAAGAGACAACTGGTTAATTTCACTAATGAATATTGATGTAAAATTTAAAGTTAGAAAGCTTACAAAGAGACTACAGCAATATATCCAAAAAATGTACCATATGATAGTTTTCCTCAAGGAATGTAAGGATAGTTCAACATTAGGAACAATAATTAGCATAATTCATTATATATTCAATTAAACCTACATGATTATTTCAAAAGATGCAGAAAAAGCATTTTTTAAAATCACTCATTTATATTTAAAGCTCTGAAACATATATATGGAAAGGGTGTTCTTTAATAAGTTCAGAAGCATACTTTCAAAACAGAGATCTAGTATTATTTGTATTGGGAAAACAATAAAATTTCTCCCAGCATAAGAACAGGTAAAATAAGGATGCTCCCTCTCCCTATTATTTGATAGAATTCTAAAGATGCTAGTAATAGCAAAAAAATACAAACAGTAACAACAACAAAATCACAAGAGAATAAAATGAAAGAAAAAAACCACCAATTAAGTAAAGACAAAACTGTCCCTATATGTACTTAGAATGGAAGAAAAATATGTAGACAAATTAAGAACTTCAGTAAGAGGCAGTAGGTCTAGGAAATA
This sequence comes from Gracilinanus agilis, assembly GCF_016433145.1. Taxonomy (NCBI): domain Eukaryota; kingdom Metazoa; phylum Chordata; class Mammalia; order Didelphimorphia; family Didelphidae; genus Gracilinanus; species Gracilinanus agilis. The sequence goes on from NC_058136.1 coordinate 42,788,013, forward strand.
CTTTTGTAGTGTCTGTGTTGGGCAAGTCATTTAATTTCTCAGTGGTCTAGATAACATTTTTTTTAACTTTCGGAGTTTTCCTATTTATTTGTTTGTTTTACAATCTAGTACAGAATTTCCAGAGACCTTAATAGTTTAAAATAAAATCCTGAACTTACAGTCATCTTGAAGTAGAAAAAAATAAAAATGAGTTTATATATATCCCAATTTTCTCAGCACTAGAACCTCAATCAAAAAATTTTTTTTAGAATTTCTATATGCTTGGAAAACAAAAGAAGAGAATTGCACATGAAAGTGAATTTCTATGAGATAGGATTGCCTTTTCATTGTAAGTAAAGATTGAATATATAACATCTAAAATGTTCTCTTTTGTGATTCCTTCAATCCTTCCTTTTGCTCTCTTTTCTTTTAGGGGAGAAGGAATCCCCATCTCTAGTCCTTCCTCTCTAACTCATGACTCTCACCCAATTGAAAAACAAAATACTTTTAATGAATATGCATAGTCAAGCAAAACAAATGACCAGGCTGGCCATGTACATCCTATATGTTCATGTCTCATTCTATAACTTGAGGTCACGTGCTCTCTGTCAGGAAATGAAAAGTATGTTTATTATGAGTTCTCTGTAATCCTACTTGATCATTCCAGAGGTCACAGCTCTTAAGTCTTTAAAAGATATTTTTATATATATTTTAACTATTATATTTTACTTTTTAATCAGCAAAAATAAGCTTTTTATGCCTCCCTTCAACAACAAAACAAAAAAAAAATCTGTTGAAAACATGCATAATCGAGCAAGAGAAATGTCCATTTTGTACATCCAAAAAAATTGGTGTCTCATTCTGTAATTAATGAGATAAGATGAAATGTTTCAGGCCACTTTAAACACTGACCATTCATTACGGTGATGGGAGTCCCTCTTTCTTACATAGTTGTTTGTCTTTACCATATCGTTGTCATCGTATAAATTGTCTATCTGGTTTGGTTTATTTCATTCTACGTTAGTTCATGTAAATGTCACCAGGCTTCTCTGAAAGCACCTTCTTTATCATTTCTTAGAGCACAATGGTATTCCATCATATTTTTATACCACTCAGATTCCTATTCTTTGCAACTTCAAAAGAAGCTATAAATATTTTTGCACATCCTCAATTTGTCTTGCTTGTAACTAAACTCTTCATTAGTCTACCTTTCCTCCAAGTCTCCCTTCTCCCCTTTCTTTACTTTTCCCTGTTGAGTGAAATGTGTTTCTGTACCCAACTCTCCATATACAGTCTTCCCTCCTTTGAATACGTCAAAAAAGAATAAGGTTCCAGTATCAGTCACTCCTTTCCCATTTCCTCCTCCAGGTTTATATAAATATCGATTTACATACTCTGATTATGTGAGATCATTTTCTTCAGATTTCATTTCTCTCCTTCACCTCACACAAGTATATTCTTCTTCTCTTCTCTGTGCATTCTTTTCTTAAGATCATAAAAACAAAACAGAATTACTCCCATGCTTTCTCTAATTAGATTTCTTTTGGGACCCCCTGATGATGACAGGGTTCAGAAAGGACATGGAATATGGAATAGTATGTAAGCTGTTTAGCCTTATTTGGTCTTTTATCACTCCTTGTTCATGTTTGTGATTTTATGTTTTTCTTAAATCTTATGTTTGAATGTCAAAATGTCTACACAGCACAGCTTTGGTCTTCTCATTAGAGATGCTTAGAAATCCTCTATTTCATTAAAAAACCCATTTGGTGTAGGATTATACTCAATTTTTCTGAATAACTCTTGGCTATGGTCTAATATCCTTTGCCTTCTAGAATATCATATTCCAAGCTCCATGTTCCTTTATCTTGGTACCTGCAAAACCATGTATTATTCTGACTATGGAACCTTAACAACTTGAATTCTTTCTTTCTGGCTATTTAAATGTATTTTTTTGTTTTTTTTTTCCCCTGGAAGTTCTGAATATTATGTGAGATGGTAAGTTCCCTCCTCTTTCTTTCCTTTTTCTTCCCTGTATATTCTCCTTTCCCTCCCACTTCCTTTTCTTTTTTTCCTCAGACCTTCAAAACAATGTAAGACTTCCTTCTCCCAAGATCCGTTATTTATTTTTGTGATCTCTGACAGGGCAGCGAGGTGGTATAGTGGATAAAACGCAGGGCCTGGAGTCAGGAAAACCTGAGTTCAAATTTGGCCTCAGATACTTACTAGCTGTATGATTTAATCCTGTTTGCCTCAGTTTCCTCATCTGTAAAATGAGTTGGAGAAGGAAATGGTAAACCACTCTAGTATCTTTATCTTCCACTCAAAAATATCCTAAATAAGCTTATGAAGAATTGAACATGACTAAAATGACTGAGCAACAGAAAAGACCTTCGAAGACCTCACAGTTCAATAATCTTCAAAGAATAATTGTTTCTTCTCCCTCTATTGTGATATAAAGAAGTCATCCTTGTATGTTACCTTCCAATAGATCACTCGGTTTTATTAAGCACCTACTATGTGCCAGGCACCGATCCAATGTAGTAAGAGGCAGATCTGCCCTAGCCTTCAAAGCCCACCCTCACTCTACAACATCATACTGAGAGCAAACTAATTTTGCTTTCTTTCTTCAATAAATTGAATAAGTTGAAGAGATGAGTTCAAAACCAACATATTAGCTGCAGTCATTTCAAAGAATCAATAAGTTTTACTCAAATTAAGAAAACAAAACAAGTACATAATGGGCTTTAAAGAATGCTTTTGCCTATAAGTATTAGTAGGTAATTTGCAGATATTCTGAGAGTTTTGAAGGAAGAGATAATTTTCATATTGAATGCATCACTAACTCATACAGATGAAGTCATCAAACTATATCAAATAACAACAGGGATTATTGTAAGGGTTTCATAAAAGCTCATTCAACATTTCAAAATCTATAACTCATTACAAAATTACAGTGAAAAAATGCTGGCTTTGATTAGATCAGGATTCGAACAATAGTAGGTTAAACTAAACTATTTAAAATACTGTAAACTAGCACATGGACTTGGAAGGGAAATGAGAAGTCACCTGATAACTTTCTGATTTTAGCTTTCACATCTACTTTGGGAGTACTATAGGGTATCAAGTGCTTTTCCAGCTACTAGATATACATATCTGCCTTTATGCCCTTTAGGGATCGGGGAAAGGCAGGGTAAATATAAAGAAAATTTGTGGGTTAATGATAAATTCTCAAAACACCCAAGTTTACACATTGTTAGGAGAGAGGGCTGAGCCATATACATTAACTGGGAACAATGGAGAAGCCATTGAAATTCCACTCTGCTTCAAAGGAGAACAGAAGAAAGTAGAGAGGGCAGCTAGGCATGTGATACTACAAACATGTCACATGTCCTTGCTTCTCCCCTGCAGCTCTAGGAAGCTTTCAACAACTTCTTGAAGTGAGTTAGTGCTTGAAAGAACTGTACAGCACCTAAAGGTCTCTCCAAAGAACTTTGGTATCCATCGTGAGACATAGGAGACACTGGCACAGAACCATCCGTGTGGCATGTCTGCATCAAAGAAGGCACTGCTATGAACAAAGCAGAACTGCAATAGCTCAAAAGAAAAATGAAATCTGCAAATTTAGAGACATCTCCATCTCCCAAATGGTCATGAAGGGTACTTGTGGCTGACCCGTGGGAGAGCCTTCTGAGCTCCTACTGGTCTGATCATCCATAGTCACACATGCACACTGTACATGGATCCCAAAATAGTGATGTCATTTTTATCCTTTTCTATTATGAAGGGAAAGAACCCCTAGTATCAAGCTCCTACCACAAGGAGGCTGAGCAGGGACAATATATGAATCGTACAGGAGTTACAGGCAGATCTGGACATGAGTGAAAATAGCAGCTGCCAAGGGTTTGCCCCTTGGGGCAAGAGTGTCAATAAAGCAGTTTGGCCTCCATTATTGTATGACACCAACTACTAATTGAGCAGGTAGGTGGTGCAGTGGATATCTGGACTCAAATACTTACTAGCTGTGTGATCCAGGGCAAAGTGATTTAACCCTATCAGTTTCCTCATCTATAAAATGAGCTGGAGAATGGAGTGAAAAACCCCTATAGTATCTTTACCATGAAAACCCCAAATTGGTTACAAAGAGTCAGCCATGACTGAAACAAATAAACAACAACAATAATTACCAATCACCTATAAGGGAAATGAGGATTGAACCCCGTTATCTACTAATTATATACATTTGGAAAGAAGGCAAAGAATGTTTAGTTCTAAGGACCCCAGCAAGGTCTGAAGCATTGGCCCTGGGCGGCGGGGTACAATCTTAGAAATTGCAGTTCTTCTTTCAGGATACAAAGGGACGATTCGGCATGAAGAATCAATTCTGAAAATGCAGGAGGAGTTGGAAAGGTCACAAATTGGAAAGCTTGCAGTTTGTGTTACCAAGATAACAGTGCCTGGCTTGCATACTTATCATGCCAAATTAGCCAAAAATGCTACTCAAAACAACATAGAAATTAGGCAAGCATATTGATCTCTTCAAGATCATTTTCCACTTAGAAAACCTGATGAAACACTAAGGCTCAATTTAAAGCATACTCTAAAGGGGGACTGAAGAGTTCTGTTCCATGTCAGCTATATTCAAATTATTTGCACGTATTTCATCATATTGTTAGTGATTGTATTTGTAGTATTGGAAGGATCACAAAAATGAGAAAGCAATCTATGCATTTTCTGTTTTGTTTTGTTTTTTTTATATATATATAAGAAGGCTCATCTCCTGATTTAGGTTCTTATCAACTGATAGCCTTAACTTCATCTCTATGTAAGATGATGGAAGAAATGATTTATTGCAGTCTGTCATTCTTTCTAGTGAAGAATAATCTTCTTCCTCAGTATTAAAGTGGCTTTCAGGCAAATCAATCAACCATAGATCATGTCACAAGACTGTCTTCTGATGTTAATAAAGCATTCTGTAATAAGGAATTTTTATGTGTTGTATTTATAGACAGTAGAAAAAAACTATAATAGGCGGCTTAAGAAAGGACTGTAGTAAAAGAATTGAATTTTTTAAAATGCTCAGGTAGATCTCATTCTTTCTAAATAATAAATATCTCAAAAGCACCAAAGTACACTCCATTCAATCTGTTTTTATAAAATAAGGTTTAAGAAACTAAGTTTGTTTTTTTTAAATCTCTATATGCTTATAAGGAAAATACTAAGATAAATGGCTTCACAACGTATTATGTGTGTTTCCTTATAGAGAGTATGATCATTTCATGTAAATCTATGATTCTGTCTCTGACATGCTTAGATAAAAGTGGAAAGATTCTTCTAGCTAGTACTTTTTTGCATTAGAAACACTCACTCCTCTTTGTCATTTGGGTGTCTAACCCCAACATTGGCATAAGATGACCAAAAACATGATAAGGAAAATTCACATGTCAATTTCCAGAGTCATGACAAACTATTTCCAAAGGAAGCACCATTTTTCAGTCAGGTATTCAGAAAAGTGAGTAATTTAAATTATCTATGACTACTTTGGAGCCACCTATAATTCACTGCCTCCACATCTCCAATAATAAGGAAGGTCTGGCATTTACTACAGAATTGAAATATTTAGGAGTATGACTGAATAATGACTTATCTTGAGGTTATCACATTCGGTTTGGTAATTGAACAATGCATGGCGCAAGAGTGTAGAATTAGAAGTATTGAGAGCCTCTTGGGAAATGGATCCAACATTCCCTTTTCTATTACCTGGAACTCTGAAAGAGTCCTTTGATTATAAGTGTCAAACACTTGATTCTCCAGCCTGGAGTTTGATAGATACATTTACTGTGATTCAATCTGCAGCTTAACATTGACTTCTTTTGCTACTTTGGAAGGGAGAAAAAGAGCGATTATGGTAGGTACATGCTTCCAACGAAATGAGAAGAAACTAAAAATTGCAAAATAGTATTTCACGAGAGCAGAGGAGTGCAAGCAATATCTCTACTAGGATTGCATCCAGATCTTATGTTATCTTAAAGAGTAGTCCCATAGGATTAGAAGACCATAGATTTAAAACTGGAAGGGAAATCAGAGGATATCAATCTAGCCCAGTGGTTCCCAAACTTTTTTGGCCTCCCGCCCCCTTTCCAGAAAAAATATTCCTTAGCCCCCTGGAAATTAAATTTTTTTAATAGCAATTAATAGGAAAGCTAAATGCACCTGTGGCCATCACCGCTCCCCTAGATTGCTGTAGCACCCACCAGGGGGCAGTGGTGCCCACTTTGGGAATCACTGATCTAGACAAATCCCCTCATTGCAGAGATGAAGAAACTGAGGCCCCAAGAACTTCAATAACTTGCCCAAGGTCACAGAGATACCAAGTGATAGGTCTGAGATTTGAACCAGTGCTACCATTTGGACCAAGGTCCTATGACTATAAATCTAGCTTTAAATTAAAAAAAAAAAGTCCTGAAACTTCTGAAAACCTCATTATTGGCTGATATATAAGACCTGGTTACTAAGTTCAGAAATGGAAATAACATATGACAGTGTCTTATTTACACAGAGAAAGAGGAGGCTCTGGACAAATTTACATTAGTCAGTAAGGAAAATTTACATACTGACTTCTGAAATTAATATAAATCTTCCCTTCTTTTAAAGCTTCAGCAACCACTAATTAGGATGCTTTGTTGGGATTTCCATTATTCATTAACTCTGAAAATTCAGGGAAATTTTCCATATGAATTTGCATTTACTTATACAAAACTCCTTGGATTATTTTCCACTTGAGTTCTTTGCTCCCTTTGAATCCCACAAAGAGGCTCCTTGCCCTCTGAGAGTCACCCAAAGGGAGTCTGAGTACAGAAAGTCAGTGGGGTTGTTAGATTACTTATCAGGTTCCACTGCTGAGTTATTTGATGTCCTTAGAGCAACGGATGAGATTGCTCACGTACAACCTTTACAATCTGTCACTTTTTCAGATCTTTTAAGTGCCAATGATATTGTCCTGGAAATTTCAATCACCAGAGTAGGTATGGGCTTGGGGAATTATTGATGTCTCTAATATGGTAATATGTCACAGCAACAATGTCATTTTTGTGTGGCTCCCAGCTTGTGTAGGTATTAAAGGAAATGAAATGGGAGATAAAGCAGTCAAAAAGGCTTTGCAAAATAATTCAGAAGTACCAAATATTTGATGATTTGAAAGAGAATTTAATCGACTACAAAACAAAGAACCAGAAACAAACGACGTAAATTGAATAGAGCAGGTTAAAAAATGTAGGCATAATTACAAATTCTTAAGAGAAAAAAACCTGTGGGGGAGTTGTTTGAGGGGGAAGACACAAATTTTATAAATGTTGTCTGAAATTTCCTTTAAAGAATAATGCTGTAGACTTATTTTCTCTACTGAAACTAGAATGTTCTGAGTTGGAGGACAGCATGGCACCTCTCCCTCCCACTTCAAATAGTTTAAGTTGTTTTTTATAAATGCATATTCGAATTTTCCTGGGCTAGATTTTAATGGAATAACAGATAAATATTTAAAATTTCAGTTTATATGAAAATAGCTCCTGGCTTTTTAATTAAGTTGGAAATGCCCCTTGTTTGCATAATCCATATCCACAACCTACAATAAAAATAAAAATAAAAATATAGCTGTCTACTTGAAATCTACCACACAGTAAATTAAATAAGGAATTGCCACTATATAAGAAATGTAAAGAAGCATATGCATGCTAGTTTATTAAAGAAAATCTAAGAGAAGGAATAAATGTGGTCCCAGGACATATTCCAAAAGGCAATGGATTGGAAGTCAAAACAGGCCCATCTCTGACTATTATTACACAGCCGGGCAAATCATTGCCTCTTGGCTTCAGCTTCCTTGTCTGTAAAAAGCAAATGGTCTGGGCAACTAAGTGGCTCATCAGCTTGAGAGCCAGGCCTAGAAATGGGAGGTCCTGGGTTCAAATCTGACCACAGACACTTCTTAGCTGTATGACTCTGGACAAGTCATTTAACCTTGATTGCTTAGCACGGTGATGGCAAACCTATGACACGCGTACGCGTAGCCATTTTCAATGACACACGGCCCATACAGAGAAGTGTGGGGCTGCATGCCAAGGATGAAACATTTGTTGTAGTGTAATGTAGACACTCTGTGCACTAGAGATGACAATTCTACCTATAGTAATTTACCTATTTTGGTTTATTAAATACAGTTATATATTACAATTATACATTTTTGTTATTTAAACTATAAATATGGCAAAATTATGGTTTTTTTTCTTAAAGTGATACACCACCCAAGTTATGCTCAATTTTTTGGCAAATTTTGACACACCAAGCTCAAAAGGTTGCCCATCACTGGCCTAGCACTTACCACTCTTCTGCCTTGGAAACAATACTTGGAACCAATCCAAGACAGAAAGGTAAGGGTTTTTATTTTAAGAGAGAGAGAAAAATGGTTATTACTGCAATACTCACTTTACCTGGTTGTCATGAAACACAAATGAAACTATATATATTGTTTTATGGACCTTAAAGTGGGATAAATCCCCAGCTATTATTAATATTACAAGGTGCCAAAACTTTCCAATTGGCCAGTTCAGCATGGGAATGGGAGTAGAGGGGGGATCAGGTTGTTTAATTTAATGTGGATAAGACAAATGGTTGTTTGAATGAATTTTTAAACTTTTCCCATTGGTTATATTGGTCTTATGAAACAACCATTCTCAAAAAAAAAAAACCAGAGTCTGCATTTCCCTGAATGAGTTTCCTTATTGTCCCAAAAACCAAGTTTTCATTGAAGTAAGATCTTAGAAAGCTCTCATGAATTTGTTCTTCTTCCATTTCTCTTGATTCTCTACCAGGTAATAATATAGTGTGAGAACCATTTTTTCCTAGCAAATACCAGGAACAAAGGAGGAAGATGGCACGATGACTTTGGGCTGACAGTGGAACAGAAGGTGAAATCATAAGATTTTAGAGCTAGACAGGACCTTAAAAGGTCATAGAGTCAAAACTGTTCATTATTTTCAATCTTTTTATTTACAGATATTAAGACATCAATGAAAGCCCATGCATGGAGAATACAAAAAAAAGGATCCTACATGAAATCTAGAATCTCCTTTTTATGCTACACTTTACTTTCTAAACTGCTCTACTTTTGTGATTCCTTCTGAACTTTGGATTCTTTTCAGGGCAATAAAAAAGTGTCGATCTCAATCTCTCTCTCCTTCTTTTCTTCTTCTCTCCTTCTTTCATATCAAAATTACTAACACTCTCTTCCTGTCCTCTTGTTCATTCCATTAAAAAACAAAAAGAAAAAAGGGAAACAAAAATGAAAAAAAAAAACCAACCCAACAACTTGTAACAAATAAGCATAGTCAGGCTTGTACCTGAATTCACACAATGGTCATGTCCCAAAAGGTCTCTTTCTGAACCATGTTATCCATCACTCATCTGTCAGAAAATGGGTAACATGCTTCATCTAGAGCAGTGATTCCCAGGGTGGGTGCTACCACCCCCTGGTGGGTGCTGCAGAGATCCAGGGGAGCGGTGATGGCCACAGGTGCGTTTATCTTTCCTATTAACTGCTATTAAAATTTTAAAAAATAATTTCCAGGGGGTAATATTTTTTTCTGGAAAGGGGGCGGTAGACCAAAAAAGTTTGGGAACCACTGATCTAGAGGCATGGTTTATTACTGAATTTATCACAATTCTTAAGTCTTTTCAAAGTCCTGTAGTTGTTTTGTTAGTTTAGTTTTTTAAACAATGTGTTGTCCTTGTGTAAATTGTTCACCTGGATCTTTTTTTTTTAATATTTATTAATATTTATTTTTTAGAAAAGTTAACATGGTTACATAATTCATGCTCTTACTTTCCCCTTCACCCCCCACAATCCTCCCACCCATGGCCGATGCGTATTTCCACTGGTTTTAACATGTGTCATTGATCAAGACCTATTTCCAAATTGTTGATAGTTGCATTGGTGTGGTAGTTTTGGGTCTACATCCCCAATCATGTCTGCCTCAACCCATGCGTTCAAGCAGTTGTTTTTCCACTCCTGCAGTTCTTTCTCTGAATGTGAGTAGTGTTCTTTCCCATAAGTCCCTCAGAATTGACCTGGATCATTGCATTGCTGCTAGTACAGAAGTCCATTACATTCTATTTTACCACAGTGTATCAGTCTCTGTGTACAAGGTTCTTCTGACTCTGCTCCTTTACCTCTGCATCAATTCCTGGAGATCTTTTCAGTTCACATGGAATTCCTCCAGTTTATTATTCCTTTTAGCACAATAGTATTCCATCATCAGCATATACCACAATTTGTTCAGCCATTCCCCAATTGAAGGACATACCCTCCTTTTCCAGTTTTTTTTTGCCACCACAAAAAGCACGGCTATAAATATTTTCGTACAAGTCTGTTTATCTATGATCTCTTTGGGGTACAAACCCAACAATGGTATGGCTGGATCAAAGGGCAGGCATTCTTTTATAGCCCTTTGAGCATAGTTCCAAATTGCCAGCCATAATGGTTGGATCAGTTCACAACTCCACTAGTAATGCATTAATGTCCCAGTTTTGTCACATCCCCTCCAGCATTCATTACTCTCCCCTTCTTTCATTTTAGCCAATCTGCTAGGTGTGAGGTGATACCTCAGAGTTGTTTTGATTTGCATTTCTCTAATTATTAGTTACCTGGTTCTTATCACCTCATTTTGTATCAGTTTATGTTACCCATGATTCTCTGAAATTGTCTCTTTGGTCATTTTTATATTGTAATAATAATATCCCATTGCATTTGTATACCAGTCATCTAAGAAGCTATCTAAGGCACCCTCTTATGTTGTAATTATTTATTGTTTTTCCCCTTTCCAGTTTAGGAAGTTTGTTTTGCTTATGACTGTTTCCTCCCCAGTAATATTTTCTCTCTGAAACCCACACCCCTGACTCTAGTCCTAGTTTTTCCTTATTGAGTTCAAGCATTTAAATATATCTGTGATATCATTGATATCCAAAGATATAAATAGCAATACTTCCATGACTATCCAAGTTGTGCAATACAGGGGTAGGGCTTTTGACAAGCTTTCCATAGGGAGCCCACCCAACATGTGAGGGGCCTTCCATGTTGTCTCCTGATGTTGGAAGGATAACAGGAGAGCCCATATAGGCTGCTTATTACATAGCTCTCACTTTTGCCATCTAACTGGCTCATCTTCTTTTTCTACAATATGGTTTCTTCTTTCATACATGATGCCCTATCTAGGTTTTTATGTCTAGGTCTATTTCCACATGCTTGTTTATACGTGGGTATATACATATATCTACATACACATACACATGCATATCTCTATAGGATCATAGATTTTTAGTTGGAAAGGGCATTTTACATGCAAAAGAGGAGTAACCAATGAGCCTGGTTCCCATGAGCACGTGCAATGTGTTTGGCTAATACAACATGCTTGTGAACTTGGGACCACACAGGGACATTCTGTAACTGGTTGCAGATTGCTAATCTTGTAATGAAGAAGACTGAAATTATTGGATGCAAGGATAGAACTGGAGTGCACTTAAAAGGCACTAAGCAGCCAAAGGTGATATAAGGGAGAATCTGGCTCCAGATGTTGGGGAGTATAGGATTATGACTTTTATATTTGCTATTTTTTTCCACAGTAAAAATTCCTTTGAAAAAGCTAATTGCTGTTAATTAATTGAATGTGAATGTAATGCTAAGAACTGGTAGTTAACAATATGGTAGCCACATCAAGGGCAGCTAGGTGGTCAATGGATAACGTGCCAAGCAAGGACGGAGTGAGGAAGATCTGACTTCAGATCTGGTCTCAGACACTTACTAGCCATGTGACTCTGGGCAAGTCATCACTTGATCCTGTTTGCCTCAGTTTCCTTGTCTGTAAAATGAGCTGGAAAAGGAAATGGCAAATCATTTCAATATCTTTGCCAGCAAAAGGGGTTGTGAAGAGTCTGACACATATGAAAACGACTGAACAATAATGACAAAAGCCACATCAGAATGAGGGTTCAAGGAAATGTTATTAGAGAATTGCTCTATCCCTTCAGGGGTACTGTAGGACCATGAGGGGAGATACAGCAGCCAGTCTTGTTCTAGAAGTTGGTTTTCCCAGAGAGATGTCACTTGCCTAGGGTGATGGGGGCAGGACCTGAATGCAGATATTCCTGATTCTATATCATAAATGTATGTGTGTGTATACGCACACAGAGGCACACACACACACACAATGTACATCCGTACAAAATAGTTTATAATACGTGCCGAATGCCAGACCTCTGAATGAAACCTAAGAAGTTCAGTCAATATTCTCAGGCATAGAGATGTTTGGTGTCAGGTAGACCAAATATTTGGAAAACTGACAAAATTGTAAAGGTTTCCGTTTGACGTTTGGTGCTATGTAGGCGTGGCAACTCCTGTGCAGATTTCATTAATATATTACAAAGATACCGTTTTTCCCTGCCGGTAAAGAATTACTCACAGAGGCTTCCATCAAAGCTACAGGAAAGGAGAAACACTGTACATTGCTTCTTGCTGCAAAGAACAATAGTAATTGTTCTTATAATTAGTATTTGTAATAAGCTCACAAGCTGGGACAATAGAGATATTCAGGAAGAATAAGGAAATCCAAGATGGGGAGCAGAAAGGTTCAAACTTGGTTGTATTCCTCTTCTAGGTATAGATGTGCCTTATGCGATACCTGCTGCCCCCTCCCCTGGGGGGGGGGCAAGAATGCCTCAAACGGGTTCCTGATACAGAAGGGGGGAGGCATTATGAATAACACCAGGAATCTTTTATCCACTGACCAGGTTTGGTAGCTAGCGGCAGCCATGGCAAAGGGCCTGTAAGGTGAGGCTATAAGTGACATGATTTCTCCGTGCCTCCACTCTGTCAAGGCCAGCAGTGCCATTAGCTTTCGGGTCATGATTATACCCTCAAGCAAAAAAACCAGTGCCAACATCCATAGCGTGTGGCTTTTCTGCTCATCTCTTACTAGCTTTTCTTCTACGTGGTTCAAACAAAGGAAATATGTTTAGGGCAAAAATCATTTCAAAATATTACTAACAAATTGCAGAAACTCTCTAACCCTTTTGCCCTTCGCCAACTCACTGGCAAAAAAGAAACATGCTCTCCTCACTTGGTATTTGCCTAAGCCTCTCCCAATTGTACTCCCAGCATTCACAGACAAATTCATGGTAGATGGCCATAAAGTTTTTATTTTTTTAATGACGTTGGCAAAATAGCACCGGAATTCAAGGAAATCGCTCGGAGGAATAAAGCCTTCAAATGCAGGCTTCTCTGTCTGGCAACAAAGAAGGCACAAAAAGCATTCCTCCCTTCCCCAGACCCCCTCCCATCAGATCAGAGGAACTAGCAGGAAGTGAAGGATAGGCTGGCAAATGGGAAAGAACTTGGTGCTTCCCAGATGCAAGAGTCAAGAAAGCATCTCCCTAGTTATGCTTCTGTCAACTAGGGCTCTACATGGGAGGACTGGGCACTGGCCTCCAGGGTCTACCCATCTTGTTCCACTCTGGCTCTGCCTCGAACTCCTTGCTTCACAATCAATAGCATCCCAGGTCTAGTCCAGCTTTCCTGGCACCACTATAAAGTATTCTTTCCTATCTGGGCATCCTGGCAAGTCTCAGCCAAGATGGATGCTCAGCAATTCTCCTCCATTGTTGGGCTGTATACCTGGCTGCCACTTGTCTATGGAAGCGGGCTCACTGTATTTAAAAAAAAATCAGATGGGGGCAGCTGGGTAGCTCAGTGGATTGAGAGACAGGCCTAGAGATGGGAGGTCCTAGGTTCAAATCTGGCCTCAGCCACTTCCCAGCTGTGTGACCCTGGGCAAGTCACTTGACCCCATTGCCTACCCTTACCACTCTTCCACCTATAAGTCAATACACAGAAGTTAAGGGTTTAAAATTAAAAAAAAAATCAGAAACCAAAAATGAAAATCAAGGAAAGGGGAAGGGCTTCTAACCACTAGAGTGCCTGCCGCCCCACCTAGTCTTTGGGTCTTCTTGCTTTTGGCTGGCCCACTCATGGGAGGGAGAGTAGCTTACATTTCTAATAGGAAGAGCAGACAATAAACTAGACTTCTTCCTTAGACCAACTTATCACAGCACCAATTGGGCTGGGGGGGGAGAGGAATGCTGCTGCATCTACAAAAAATGTTTTAGCACACTCTAGTGGCACGCTCGGAAATTTATCACAAGATTCAAAAATTATGGAAAAAAGAGCCATCCCTTCTGCTTATATTAAATCAGCTTAACTATGGATACTAGATAAATAGTTAATATCACCGAAATAAGATTGCGGTATTCTCCAATAAATGAAGATGTTATGAACAGCTGTAATTTTATAACTAGTCATTTTTCTGGAGGCTTCTCTGCAATTTATCTACAATTTAATCATCTGTTATGGTGTGCTTATAATTTACATTTTGTATGTTCTTTTATATTTCTCGGTTATATAATTAACAGAAAATATAGGGAAAGAGAGCATATCTTCATCATCGCTTTGACTGGTTAATGGTTCTCATAATCATGTGATGGAGGAGGAGGTCAAAACAAAGGGCTACAAGGAGTGTTTTGCATTATCTATGGATTTCTTTTTTATGCCTGCTCTCCCTTTCCTCAAGTCAGAAGTGCCTGCGGTGCAGCTCAGTCATGTTTAAAGCAGTAATGGTGCCTTAAAGGAACACCAGTTTCCTTCACCTACAACCAAAAATCAAAATGGAACAAAACAGAATGGGCTCCATCCACCGTAACCCTAATCGGCCCCTGTCTTGCCATTGTTAGCCATCAGGCATTTCTCATGATCCTATCAGTCTCCTGGTCCTGCCTCAGTCCAGGGTCGCAGTTTCAGAGACGTAACGACGAGAGAGGCTTGGCTTTGGTCCTCTTTCCCCCCTCCTGTATACCTTTCTGTCCTCCATTTTTTCATGTGGCACTGCAAACATCGAAGTCCTCTAACAATGAGGCCCTATCAGAGGCAAATAGCTTGTAAAAGCTCCTGAGACTATTATGACTTCTCTACCGGATGCTATAGGTCACCTTTTATCTTTGTTTTAGCTTTCTGGGGAAAAATATGAGCTGGAGAAAAAGAAAAGACTGAATTCTCCCGGCTTCTCTTCTGAGAAGGTGCTACAAAAATTCAAAGTACTAACAAAACTATGACTGTTTTGCTCCCGTGCTGTTTGGTCTCATTTTAAGTAAATTGCTTCTAAATGAACACGACAAACAACGAGGATGAAAAGAGATGTCCAAAATATAAAGTCATTTTTGTTCTTAATTTAAATGAACTTATTATCTGAAGGTTCAATAAGATTTCCCCCCTCCTTTTTTTTAAGCCCTTAACTTCTGTGTATTGGCTCCTAGGTGGAAGAGTGGTAAGGGTGGGCAATGGGGGTCAAGTGACTTGTCCAGGGTCACACAGCTGGGAAGCGTCTGAGGCCGGATTTGAACCTAAAACTCTAGGCCTGACTCTCAATCCACTGAGCTACCCAGCTGCCCCATTTTTTCCCCTTTTAATCTCCTTGCATCAACTTCTAGAAATACAGAGAGAATACAACTATGGAATTAGATCTATCAATCCTTAGACTGGTCTGATTCAACTCCAAACATCCTTATGGTACCATGAGATGCAGGGACCAGAAGTCCCTGGTTTCATAACTGCCTGGCCCCAATTTATTAGCTTGAAGAATCAAACTGAGAATCTTTGACCACATCCAGTTTCCCCAGAAGTTGCTTGGACTTCCTAAAGCCTGTGTCATTTTTTAGGGTCGTAGATGAATGGGACCTCAGAGGCTGGGTCCAAATTCAGCATTTCAGAAATGAAGCCCAGAGAGATTGAATAATTTGCCCAATGTCAAATTGTTAGTAGTAAATATCGGCACTAGGGTTCCCTATTCCCCAATCCAGCGGTCTTTCCACTGCACCAAATGGCCTCCCTCACAATGTACAATAGGCAGTGCTTGTGTATATGTGTATTGGGGGTGAGGTTCCCGCTATAATATTTCACACAGGTTCAACCTAATGGGCTTTATTTCTTTTTCTTTATTCTAGCTTTAAAATTGTTTCCAGCAGGAATGTGTCGGGGTTATTTATTTAGGAGCACGCTGTCATTTAATCCCTTCTCTTTTCTCTGAAACATTCAACCAAGCCTGAATAACGTAATATCTGAATTAATGAAAAGAGAATCTCCCTGCCCTTTTATTACTAACTCTAACCTTTGCAAAGAATGGCTTTATGTCTGGGCTGCCAGGTAACACGTGGAGCTTCTTTTCAAAAAGGTATCTCAGTCACTACAAGACAATCACTTCATGCCTTGAAGAAAGGGCTTTTTTCCTGACTTAATGCTTCTCTTGAATTTCTTGAGCAGGGAGCACATTACTATTGTTGGTATTTTATATTTATTAACTACCGAGAGCATGCTAGACATTTAGGAATTCACGGCCCACTCTTCTAAAGATGGTTTGTTCTGATTTTTTGTCATTTCATACTAGAAGATGATGAGACCTATAAAAAGACATGTTTTTAATCTATTCCAGAGTATAAGAATATATTTTTATGACAATAATCTCTCCATTATGATTCTTCAACTTGACCAATTTGTCTTGGTAAAAATGACAGTAAGGAGGGCAGCTGGGTAGCTCAGTGGATTGAGAGTCGGGCATAGAGACAGGAGGCCCTGGGTTCAAATCTGGCCTCAGACACTTCCCAGCTGGGTGACCCTGGGCAAGTCACTTGAACCCCATTGCCCACCCTTACCACTCTTCTGCCTTGGAGCCAAATACACAGTATTGACTCCAAGACAGAAGGTAAGGGGTTAAAAAAATTAGAAAAAAATTAAAAAATGACAGTAATTTACTGACACCCACAGCAAAGAAAGGAGTACTTTCTAAAGCCTAAAATGCCTACTTTAAGCGTAAGATAACCATTCAACTGTGTTACGATTAAAAATGATAAAGACTGATATAAATATAGAAATTAGTATTTTAATTAAAGCCATGGCCATGCTGGTAAAATCATTAGACCACGCACTTGTAAGAATTTAAAACTGCCGCCTCCATTTTGTTACCTCTCTTCTCTCCCCGAGCCTGCTAGCCAAGAGGGCTTACTTTCGATTCTCCTCCCATTTAAACTGTCCTCTGCGTAGTGACACAGGCATTCCCACGCCCAAAGAACCGGAACCGGAAACCCGTTGGACCACGGGAAATGTAGATTGATAGTTCCCACGTGTCCATAGAAAAAATATATATATATACTTTTAAATGGCATTTCCCAAATTCCAATTTTACAACTGCTAATAGATGATTTCAAGCTCAGATCTCCATTTATTTTAAGTTATTTTCCAAATGTAAACAGCAATAACATGCATCTGTAATTTAGGCCTGTAATCTCAGCCTTCAAAGTATCCTCTGAGTTGAAGCTATAAGAAAGCAATCGATGCTAACTGGACATCTCATCAAGATTGAGGTGGTTTTTTTTTAAGAATCAAAAGGTCTTTTGGATAAGAAGATAGAAAACTGCAAACTACCATAGAAAAACACCTTGGATAATCTTGGAAGATGCCAAGAGGTGAAAGGAAAACAACCAACAGAACATTCTAGCCATGGTACAACCACCCAGACTCATTATCGAACAGCAGGCATACTTCTGTGTACATGGGGCTCCTGTAGATTCTTGAACAAGAAAATGTGCCCTTTGGTCATTCTCATTAGAAGAATTCAAAGCCATTCACAAGGGGCTATAAAACCTGAGTGCTTGTTCAGTAATATCTACAAAATATGCAGCAGCATTTCCTTCACTAGTCACTGTCAATAAAAAGATGTAGAGAAATCCTCCTTAACAAATGAACATGAGACTCCAGGAATGGATAAACCTAAGAATACAAAGTACTGGAGGAAGGATACCCTATTTCACAAGAAATTCCAGGGAAACTAGAAATCAGTTTGGCAGAAATTGGGTTTAGAATAGTACCTTACACCATACAGAACAACAAGATGCAAATAGTTATGCAACCTAAACAGGAAAAGTTACATGACAAAAAATCAAGGTAAACATATGTCAATGCTTGGAGGAGAATTATTAGTCAATCAGGGACAGAAATAATAGCTTAATAATAATGCTTAAAAGGTTTTAGTTAATTTTATCCTCACGACAACTTCAGGAAGGTGTTATTTTTAAAATTGCTATTACAGATGAGGAAACTGAGGCAATGAGAGGTTAAGTAACTTTTACAGGATCACCAGATAATAAGCATATGCGGTAGGATTTGAACACAGATCTTTCTGAATCTAGGTCTAACATTCTTTATAGTGTACCACCTAGCCGATAGGATCATATACGATAAAATTGAAATTTTCACTTCTATTAAACTAAAAAGGTCCTCTACAAAGAGAATAAAAGCACCTACAAGAATAAAAGGCAGGCATCAGTTGCAAAATATCTTTCTGTCAAAAATCTCTAAAAAAGTTTAACATACACATATAAAGAACTGACATTTAGGCCATTCCCAAATAGAAAATGAATGTGAGCAATTTAAAAAAGAAATGAAAATGATCAGCAGCCACATGAAAAAGACTCCAAATACTAATAAGAGAAATGAAAATTAAATAACTCATTTCAGCTCACAACTGTCCCATCAGTCATCTTAGAATGCCCCCAAGACAGTTCAAATTCAACACCTCTGAAAGAGAACCTATTCTCTTTCTCCCAAAACTTTCCCCTCTTCCCAACTTCCCTACTATTGCCAAGGGCACCATTGCCCTCCAAATCACCCAGGCACATAATGACAGTGTCATCTTCAACTCTTCCCTTACATCTCCCCCTTATATCCAATTTGATTATAATCCTTATTATTTCTAGCTTCACAGTATCTCTTACATATATCTCCTCATCTCTATTTCTCCAGCTGTCACCCTAGTTCAGACCCTCATCCATCTTTATGTCTGAATTCTTACAATAGCATTCTGGTTAGTCTCTCTGCCTTAAGTTTCTCGCCCATTACAGATCATCCTCCATTCAGGTATGAAAGGAATCTACTTAAGGTGAACTGATCATGTCATCTCTTCCTCCCCCAACAAACTCCAATTGATCCTTATTAATTTCAGAAACAAAATAAAAACTCTTCTTGACTTGTAAAGCCCTTCACAATATGCTGGCTTGCTTGCTACCTGTCTAGTCTTCTTATACTTTTATTTTCCTTTGTGTACTCTGAGTTATCAACATTGGCATTCTTGCTGTTCTTTACATTCTCCTCTTTGTCATCTGGCTTCCTTCAAGATCCAATTCACATTCCACAATCTTTAAAGGACCTAGCTTGAATTCCCAGCCTCTTCCAAATTGCTAATGCCTTGCCTTGCCCCTGATGATCATCTCCTATTTACACTGGACAAAACTGCTGTATGCATAGTTGCTTTCATGTTGTCTCCATCCTTGAGAGCAAGAATTTTTTAAATTAATTCTATGGTTATTTGAAAATATATTTTTGATATTTTTAATACAACTGAATTCCTCCCAATATTACCCCTCGAAATGCCAGAAAAAAAACATTCCATAAAACAAATGTTAAAAGAAAAAAAATCATCAGCTAAGTAGTTCAGAGGATATAAAAGTGGACTTAGAATCAAGACCTGAATTCAAATCCAGCCTTAGGTACTACCTTTCTGACCCTGGACAAGTTACTTAAATTCTGCCTCAGTTTCCTCAAATTTAAATTAAAGGTAATAACAGCACCAACCTTGCAAAGTTGTTGTAAGGATTAAATGAGAAAATATTCATGAAGTGCTTAATATAGTGCCTGGTACATAGTGGATACTATATAAATGCTTGAAGCAGCTAGATGGTATAGTTGATAGAACACCGGGCATGGATTCAGGAGGACCTGAGTTTAAATATGGTCCCAGATACGTACTAGCTGTGAGATCCTGGGGAGGTTATTTAACCTTATTTGCCTCAGTTTCCTCATTTATAAAATGAGGTAGAGAAGGAAATGGCAAACTACTATAGAATCTTTTCCAAGAAAATTCCAAATGTGGATATTTGGTAAAGAGTTGGATATGGGGGACGGGTGGGCAGAGCCAAGATGGTGGCTTAGTAGCAGCAAAAGCTGAAACTACACTGAGGATCTTCCCAAACCAACCTTAAAGTAGTGCCTCAAAATGACAGAAGTCACAAAACCAACAACAAGATGGAATGAAGGGGCTTTCCTGTGGAAAACACCTTGAAAGATAAGCAGAGAGAATTGATTTTGACTGGTTATGGGGGAACCAGAATTAAAACTGCACACAGAGGAATGTGGATTTACCACCCTCTCACTTACTGGAGCAGGTTCTGAGCCTGAGCATAGGCTAACTTTGGGATCTAGGGACCATACCTAAGCCACAGTGAAGCCCTGAAGCCTGTAGTGTTTGGCCCTTTCAAACCTAGAGTGAAGCCCCTAGCTTTAGGGAAAAAATAGTTCATAGGGCTGAGTCCTCCAAGCCATCAGCAGAGGAGACAGAATCAGCAGCTTTCAGAACTCCCCATCCACAGGTAAAGAAAGGCTGGGATAATGAGCAAACAGTAAAAGAGTGCCTAATCATAGAAAATTTCTATGGAGACAAAGAGCAAGGCACAGATTCAGTGAGGGGTGGTAAGATCCAAGCTACCACATACAAAACTTAAAAAAATGGGAATTGGTCTGAGGCACTGGAAGAACTCAAAAAGAAATCCAAAAATCAAATAAGAGAGGTGGAAGAAAAACGGGGAAAAGAAATGAAAGCAAAGCAAAAAGAAAATAACATCTTTAAAAGCAAAATTGACCAAGTGGAAAAAGAGACACAAAAATCCAGTGAAGAAAAGAGTTTTCTAAAAAACAAAATTAACTTACTGGAAAAAGAGGTTTAAAAAGTCCATTGAAGAAAGAGTTCCATGAAAAGCAGAATGAACCAAATGGAAAATGAAGATCCAAAGGTCATGTAAAAAACATTCTTTAAAAATTAGAATTGGGCAAATAGAAGCTAATGACTTCATGAGACATCAAGAGACAATAAAAACAAAATCAAAAGAATGAAAAAATATGAAATATCTCATTGGAAAAAAACAACTTCTCAGAAAATAGATTCAGGAGAGACAATCTAAGAATTATTGAACTACCTGAAAGTCGTCATCATAAAAAAGTCTAAACATCTTATTTCTAAGAAATAATCAAAGAAAACTTCCCTGATATTTTTAAACAAGAGGGTAAAATAGAAATTGAAAGAATCCATGAATCACCTCCTGCAATAAATCCCCAAATGCTCAGGAATGTTATAGCCAAATTCAAGAGCTCCAAAGCCAAAGAGAAAATACTTCAAGGAGTCAGATAGAAACAATTCAAATATCATGAAGACCCTATCCAGATGACATGGTATCTGGCAGTTTCTACACTGAAGGATCAGAAGGCTTGGAATACGATATTCTAGAAAGTAAGAGAACTGGGTTTACAAGCAAGAATCACCTACCCATCAAAACTGACTAAATTCTTTCAGGGGAAAATATAGTCATTTAATAAAATAGAAGATTTCCAAGCATTCCTGAAAAAAGACTGGACTTCAACAGACATTTTGATGTCCAAATACAAAATTCAAGAGAAGCATAAAAAGGTAAGGAAGAGAAAAATATTTAATGGATTCAATGAGGTCAAACTGTTTATATTACTACACAGAAAGATGAAAATTGTAACTCTTATCTATTTAGAATATTTTACATGGTTACATGATACATGTTTTTTACCACCCCTCTTCCCTCCCCCTCCCAGAGATGACAAGCAATTCCACTGGATTATACATGTATCACTGTTCAAAACCTATTTCCATGTCATTCATATTTGTAATAGAGCAATCTTTTAGCACCAAAGCCCCAATCATATCCCCACTAAACCATGTGATCAATCATATGTGAAAATTATAAGTCTTAAAATTTTATTGTTATCATAGTAGCTAGATTACAGTGGAGTGGAAGATGAAGTTGGTGATGGACAGTATTTAAATCTTGTTCCCATCAGAATTGGCACAGAGAAGGAATAACAGTTAGCCTCATTGGGTTATAGAATCTTACCTTACCTTGTAGAGAAGTAGAAGGAGAATAAGAAAGGGGTTGGTAGGGAGGGGAGTAATATAAGGGAGGAGGAATGGGTGGAATAATTAAAAGTAAAACACTTGTGTGGAGGGACAGAGAGAAAGGAGAAAGAGTAAGATTAAAAGGGGAAACGAGATGGAGGGGAATACACAGATGGTAATCACAAATGTGAATATAAACAGAAGCAGACAGCAGAATGGATTAAAAACCAGATTCCTACCATGTGTTTAAAAGAAAACCATTTGAGGCAGGTAGACACACAGAGAACAGGTAAAGGAATGGATAAGAATCTATTGGGCTTCAACTGAGATAAAAAGAAAAGCAGGAATAGCAATCATGATTGCAGACAAAGATAAAGCAAAAATAGATCTGCTAAAAAGAAATAAGATAATGACATCTTGATAAAAGGCAGTATAGGCAATGAAGTAATATCAGTATTTTATATATATGTACCAAATGGTATAGCCTCCAGATTTTTAAAACCCTTACCTTCTGTTTCAGAATCAATACTATGTATTGGTTCTAAGGCAGAAGAACAGTAAGGCCTAGGCAACAAGGGTCAGGTGACTTGCACAGGGTCACACAGCTAGGAAGTGTCTGAGGCCAGATTTGAACCTAGGACTTCCTATCTCTAGATCTCGCTCTCAGTCCACTGAGCCACCTAGCTGCCCTCCCCCCACAGCCTCCAGATTTTAAAGGAGAAACTAAAGGAGCTTAAGGAGGAAATAGACAGTAAAACTATACTAGTGGGGGACCTCAACCTTCCCCTATCAGAACTAGAGAAATCTAACCAAAAAATAAATAAGAAAAAGTAAAGGAAGTGAATGAAATTTCTTAAAAGTTAGATTTAATAGATATCTAGAGAAAATTGAAAAGATATAAAAAGGAATATACCTTCTTTTCAGCAGCACATGGTACATATACAAAATTTGACTGTGCAGTAGGGCATGAAAACTTCACAACCAAATGCAGAAAAACAGAAATAATAAATGCAACTTTTTTCATAATATTTAACATAATATGATAAAATTATAATCAATAAGGGTTCATGGAAAGGCAAATTAAAAATTAATTAGAAACTAAATAATCTAATTCTTCAAAACAGGAAGGTCAAAGAACAAATCACAGAAACAATCACTGATTTCATGAAAGAGAATGATAATGAGGACATAAGATATCAAAATTTATGGGATACAGCCAAAGGAGTATCCAGGGGAAACATTATGTCCCTGAATATTCATATCAGTAAACTAGTAAAAAAAAGCAGATCAATGAATTGGGAATG
Source organism: Gracilinanus agilis (assembly GCF_016433145.1). NCBI lineage: Eukaryota > Metazoa > Chordata > Mammalia > Didelphimorphia > Didelphidae > Gracilinanus > Gracilinanus agilis. The sequence goes on from NC_058136.1 coordinate 42,811,408, forward strand.
CAACTAAAAAAACTAGAAAAAGAACAAATTTTAAATCCTCAATTAAAAACTAAATTGGAAATCCTAAAAATCAAAGGAGAAATTTAAAAAAATGAAAGAAAAAGAATTATTGAACTAATAAATAGGACTAGGAGTTGGTTCTATGAGAAAACAAATAAAATAGAGTATTGGTTAATTTGATTTTAAAAAAGAAAGAAGAGAATCAAATGACCAGTATCAAAAAAGAAAAGGGTGAATTCACTTCCAATGAAGAGGAAATTAAAACAATCATTTAGAGCTATTTTGTCCAATTATATGACAATAAATCTGACAATCTAGGATGAAATGGATGAATATTTACAAAAATATAAATTGCCTAGGTTAACAAAAGAGAAAATAGAATACTTAAATAATCCCCATCTCAGAAAAAGAAATTGAACAAGCCATCAATGAACTCCATAAGAAGAAATCGCACAATTGAATTCTATCAAACATTTAAAAAACAAATAATCCCAATACTATCCAAACAATTTGGCAAAATAAGCAAAGAAAGAGTCCTACTAAATTCTTTTCACAACACAAGTGTGGTGCTAATACCTAAGCCAGGAACTTCAAAAATAGAGAAAGAAAATTATAGACCAATTTCCTTAATGAACACATTGATGTGAGAATTTTAAATAAAATACTTGCAAAGAGACTGCAGCAATATATCACAAGGATTAATTGCTATGACCAGGTGGGATTTATACTAGGAATGCAAGGCTGGTTTAATATTAGGAAAACTATTAGTATAATTGACCAAATCAATAACAAATTAACAGAAATCACATGATTACCTCAATAGATGCAGAAAAAAGCCTTCAACAAAATACCACACCCACTCCTATGAAGAAGAAAGTTTAGGAATAAAAGGATCTTTCCGTAAGATAACATGCAGTATCTATCTAAAACCACCAGGAAGTATCATCTGCAATGGGGATAAATCAGAAGCCTTCCTTTTAAGATCAGGAGTGAAGTAAGGATGCCCATTATCACCACTATTATTTAATATTGTACTAGAAATGCTATCTTTAGCAATTAGAAATTAGAGAAGAAAAAGAAACTAAAGAAGTTAAAGTAGGCAATGAGAAAACTAAACAACCATTTTTTGTGGATGATATGATGGTATACTTAGAGAATCCTGGAAAGTCAACTAAAAACTAGTTGAAATAATTAATAACTTTAGCAAAGTTGCAGGATACAAAATAAATCCACACAAATCATCAGAAATTCTATATATTTCCAACCAAATACAGCAGCAAGAGTTAGAAAGAGAAATTTCACTTAAAATCACTCTAGTCCGGTGATGGGCAAACTTTTTAAAGAGGGGGCCAAAGGAAAGGAAACGCTCATCTGTCAGTCTGTTTCTAAGGAACTCTTTCAAAGTTTCATTGTATTGTATCCTACTCATTGTATTCATCAGATTAGGAATAATGTCATGTTGCCAAATAGAACATTTCAGGGGGCCCGCATCTGGCCTTCGGGCAGTAGTTTGCCCATCACTGCTCTAGACAATATAAAATACTTGAGAATCTATTTTCCAAGACAAAAGCAGGAATTATATGAACACAATTACAAAACACTTTCCACACAAATAAAGTTAGATCTAAACGATTGGAAAAGCTTTAATTGCTCATGGATAGGCTGAGCAAAAATAATAAAAATTACAATCCTATCTAAATTAATTTAGTTATTCAGTACCATACTAATCAAACTACCAAAAACTATTTTAGAGAACTAGAAAAAATAACAACAAAATTCATCTGGAAGAACAAAGATCAAGAATATCAAGGGAAATAATGGGGAAAAAATGTGAAGGATGGTGACCTAGCAGTACCACATCTTAAACTGTACTGTAAAGCAGTAATCATCAAAACAATATGGCACTGGCTAAGCAATACAAGGTAGATTAATGGAATAAATTAGAGGCAAATGACCTCATTAATCTAGTGTTTGATAAACCCAAAGATCTCAGCTTCTGGCATAAGAACTTACTACTTGACAAAAATTTAGAAAACAGTATGGCAAAAATTAGGTTTAGATCAATATCTCTCATTATATACTAAGATAAGGTCAAAATGGGTATATGATTTAGATGTAAAGATTGATATAAGTAAATTTGTGGAACATAGAATAATTTACCTATTAGGTCTATGGAAAAGGGAAGAATTTATGACCAAGAGAACATTACAAGATGTAAAATGATTAATTTTGATATTAAAATAAATATTTTATATAAACAAAACCAATACAACCAAGATTATAAGTGAAACAAACTGAGAAAAAATTTTGTAACAAATTTCTCTGATTAAAGGTCTCATTTTTCAAATATATACAGAACTAAGACAAATTTATAGTAATACAAGTTATTCTCCAATTAACAAATGGTCAAAGGATCTTAATAAGCAGCTTTCAGATGAAGAAATCAAAGCTATCAACAGTTATATGAAAAAAGTTTCCTCTTAATTAGAGGAATGCAAATTAAAACATCTCTGATGTAACACCTCAAAGCTATCAGATTGGCCAATATAAGAGTAAAGGAAAATGATAAATGCTGGAGGAGATGTGGCAAAATTGAGGCATGAATGCATTACTGGTGGAGTTATGAACTGATCCAACCATTCTGGAGGGCAATTTGGAATTATGTCCAAAGGGTTATCTTTATTATTTATTCTTTAATAGTCCCATTCAGAGAACAAATTAGTTATTTTAACTCTATTTCTCCAACAATTTGTTCAATTCTGTATTTTCCTTATTGCTAATCATTTTGTTAGTCTTACCTAGTGGCCAAAAATCTGCCTCTACTGTATTACTATTATAGTCTAGTGAATTTTTTTCCTTTAGGAATTTAAATGCTAAACTATTTGGAGCATTTAAGTTTAATTTATTGATATTGGTTCACTGTCAATGGTTCTTTTTAGTATGCTGCAATTTCCTTATTTATCCATTTTTGTGATGTGAATAGTTGTTTTTGTTTTATCAGAAAGCACGAATGCAGTTCCTCCCTTTTTTAGACTCACCTTCACAGTAAACTATTTTCCAGCCACTTATTTTTATTCTGTGTCTATCTTTGCTTTTTAGATGTGTTTTCTGTAGTCAACATATTATGGTGTCTTGTCTTCTTACCAAATCCATTATATTTTCATTGGATTACTTCATTCATTAACATTTAAAGTTATGAGAGGTTTATATCTTCTTCCATTTGTTTTTTTGTTTCTTTTTTTTAATCCTCACCTTCCTTCTTAGAATCAGTACTGTATATTTGTTTGAAGGCAGAAGGGAGGTAAGGGCTAGGCAAAGAAGGTTAAATGACTTGCACTAAGGATGTGTCTGAGGCCAGATTTGAACAGTACTTCCTGTCTCTAGGCCTGGCTCTCAATCTCCTGGGCCACCTAACTGCTCTCCATTTGTTTCTATTTTTTTCTGAATTAGAGTTTCTCCTTTTATTCCTTTTTCTCTGTAAAGAGTTCATTGTCTTTTCAGTTATTTTTGCTTAACCTACTTTAAGGTACTCTTTGAATAGGCTCTCTTTCCCACCTACTCAAGATAATCCCTTCTCTTTGCCATCCTTTTCCATTGTTTTTGAATTTTATTTATTATTCATTTTTCTTCCTTCAGTTTATCACGTCATTTACTTTTTTGATTAAATAGTTAAATAAAATTCACCTTCTGCTCCGCTTTCAATTTTGTGCATTTTTTAGAGTTTTATTTTTCTACATTCTTTTCTAAAAAGATTATTCCTTTATCCTATCAATTTTCATCCATATCTATTCTAGATTTTATTCTTTAACTCATGGTCTTATACCTACTTATTCTTTTGTCTCTGTATTCTTCATCAACTTAAAGCTTCTAAGGTTCCTATTTTGAGTTCCTCCTCTATATAATTGCCATGAAGACCTTCTCTAATTCCATTCTCCTTTTTCTGTTGTGCCTCATTCTAACAAGCATTAGTTCTTGCAGGAGACAGAACAGCCAGAAATATTTCCCCTCTTTAGAAATTTTCCTGTGCCCTATTTGTGTGTTCATTACTATCCTCCATCTTTCCCATGGCTGTTTTTGAAATAATGTCATCTCTCTGGATCCATTCCCTATTCTTCTAGATGTCAGTTACCCCATGGAACTCAGACTCCACTTCTCCAGAGGCAGGATGCTATCTCTGGACACATAACACTCTCTCAGTAGTAGTAGTCTCTCTTGAGCACAAAACACAAACAAATTATACCAAATGTAAGTTTCGCATTTCCAATAACAGAAGATTTCTCTTCCACAATTGGATTGTTCTTCATTGCAACCTTCTACTACTACTGGATTAAGATTTCCCATTTCTTTGCCCGTTTCAATCTTCATCTTTGTGACATTAATCACTCTCCCATAGCTATCCTCTTTGATAGAATGATTGGTAAAGCATTAAAACTATAAATTAACTTTTGTACCGTTTCCAGGATTTTCTAAAATCTAATTCAGAAAAAATATTAGAAACAAATGGAGGAAGTATAAATCTGTCATAACTTTAAATGTTAATGGATTAAGCAATCAAATGAAATTAAAATGGGACAGATTGGGTAAGAAAACCCCAAAATATTTTGGCTACAAAAAATTACATCATAAAAGTTTGTTATCAGTAAAGAGGGATAGTTTTTAACCTCCTTTTTGCTCAAATTAATGTCTTTAATTTCTTTTATCATTATTGACGATATTCACAATTCTAGTGATATTCTCCTTGGGCTTCTTCATTGCCCTTTGGGTGACGTGACATTTTGAGTCTTTAGATGTTCCATGATTGTTGGCCATATATAACATTTCAGGAAGTATCCTGCAGTGGAAAAGACAGATTTTTGTTTGTTTCGTGGAGAGTCATTGAAAGGGGTTCTCAATTATTCAAATTCAGGCTGCTCTTTTCTATTAGTTTAGTTCCGGACTTAGTTCAGTTTCTGTCTCTAGCATTTGCCCAAGCTAACTGTAACTAATGAACCAGTTCTCTGAGCTGGTCATTCAGTCATTTATCATATTCTAAATAATACTGATTCTTTGTTCACTTGTTTTTTCCTATAGGAATTATTAGGATAACCTCTCTTGAGTGATTATGGGTTCTTATTTAGGGATCTCGGAAATATATCACAGATTTGATAAAATTTGATAACAAAATTCCCCCAAAATGGGAGCATTTGGGGGAACTCAGCCTTTAGAGCAATGGTCGGCAACCTTTTTGGCCGTGAGAGCCATAAACGCCTGTGGAAGGAGGAGGATGGAGGTGGAAGGCGCTGGAATATGGGGCGGGGGCTGAAGGGCCCCCTGGAGCACATCCTGGGGCTCTGCCCAGACTGGCCAGTCGGGAGGTGGAGCCAGATATGGCTCGAGAGCCATATGTTGGCGACCCCTGCTTTAAAGAATCATTCTTCCATCTGCCTCTGAGTCAAGCATCCTCTTTGAGAGTTTCACATACATCTCACTTTATACCTCACATGTTAATGACTTTCCTGAAATATGGTACTCGCATGTAAACAAAATGCTACATATATTATCTAATTGGGACAGAGTGGAATGTTAGGTGGGAATAGAGGGAGAAAAGGAGTGTACTGATAAAAATGATGTTATATGGGTATAGAATGGAAAGAGTTAAGTAAAGGAATATTGGAGGCATGGCTCTAATTACAGGAACTTTTTGTTCTAGTTTCAAGGTAACACAAAATGAGGCATTTGCAAGTAACTGAACATTTAACAAAGGAAGTTTACTTTGCCTTAACACAGCAAGAATACATGGTAGGTATAAAGTGGCACTAAACTTCTCTAGATCCAGCCCCTCCTCGGCTCCCTCTGGGAAAACTCATCTGATCGGTACGCCATCAGATATGGCTATTCATGTGGTCTTAGGTACTCATGCAATCTGAGAGACCCAGACTTCATGTAGCTGGGACTTTTTATACTCCTAGATAACCAGGAAGCCACATCAGTGAGGTCAGATCCAATCAGGTCCAGCAGAGTTTTGCCTTAGGTCTCCCCCACATTGGCTGGGGTAGAGGGTAACAGGGAGGAGAAAGCAGCAACTAGGAAGCCGAGGTCAATCAGGTCCTAGACATAGTTTTGTTCTCTCACAATGGGTATCAATGGAAAAAGCTGTTCAGTGGAAGTAGAACTGGTTTGATGGAAAAAGGGAATAATAATAACTGCTACTTTCCTTTAGCATTTAATAGTTTCCAAAGCCCTTTTATCTAAGCAAAGGATATTATTTGCTCTTTATAGTAACCCTGTGATGTAGAGCAGCTATTAATTTTACAGGTAAAGAAATTGAGGCTCAGAGAAGTTTTGAATTGCCCAAGGCAGTGATGGGAAAACTATGGCCCGCGGGCCAGATGTGGCCCTTCTCCTTCATAATCTTTCAGTCATGAATAGGGCTTAGTATCACAAAAAATACAAGAATTTTGTAAAATGTATCATTGTTATTTTTAATAAATTATATATTGGCCTGCCTAAAGTTTTTTCCCTTTCCTTTGGCCCCCTCTTAAAAAGTTTGCCCATCACTGGCCCAAGGTCATGAAATATGTAAAGGAAGGACACTTAAACCCTGAGCTTTTGATCCTTCATTGAGTGCTATTTCTACCTCACCATGCCAAATTGAATGTCTTTTCAAAATTAAGCTGAAAAGATAATGACATGTGAGCTTGAGGTAGTGAAAACAGGAGTCTGAAAACCAGAGTCCAAGCTCCAGCTCTTCCACTTAAAGGCCATGTGATACTGAGCAAGTTGTTTCCTCACTCTGAGCCTCAGTTTCCTCATCTGTAAAGTACAGATAACTTCACCTATTTATTCTATGAGACTACAATGAGACAACATACACACACACACACACACACACACACACACACATAAAGTACTTTGGAACCATAAAGCACATATAAATGTGAATTCCTCTGGAAAGTAGTTTGGTATAGAGCAGGGTTCGGCAACCTTTTTGGCCGTGAGAGCCATAAACGCCACCTTTTTTAAAATGTCATTCCGTGAGAGCCGTACAGTGCTCACAGTGCGGCTCCTGTAACAGCGCCTGAAAAAAATGGACTTTATGGCTCCTGCAGAAAGAGCCCTATCTGGCCCTCGAAAGAGCCAGATATGGCTCGAGAGATATACGTTGCCAACCCCTGGTATAGAGGAAAGAGTTCTTGAATTTTAGCTCAAGATGTGGATTCGAATTCTGCCTCGGACACTTACTAGTTGTGTAACAGGGAGCAAGTAACCTAACCTATCTGAACCTCATGTTCTTTTTCTGCAATGTGGTGGTAATAATAGCTTCATGCATTACATTGCACTATTTTTATTCTGTATTTGATATTAGTATAGTATTCTATTAGTGCGACCGGCAGAGAATCAAATGACTATTCTCCACCAACAACGAGTGCTTTATGCAAATTAACTTGAGCCCCAAGTTAAATTCAGATTATATCTCACAGGGTTGTGAAGATCCAATTAGAGAATACATTTAAAAGGCTTTGTAAACTTTAAAACAGCCTCCAAAGGTCAGTTCTTATTAAGGGAGAAACAGAAAAGAGAAGGGCACATGGGAAACGTCTGATGTAGGGATGATGGTAGAATGTTGGGAGTGGAGGACACAATGTCCTTCAAGGTATAGGGTGGAAGGGAAGAAGCATAACTGCTGCTTTCTGTAGCATTTACCGGTTTCTAAAAGCCTCACATGAGAAAGTGACATCAGTTCTGCAGCATTACCGTGCGATGCAGAGCTGTTACCATCATTTTCTAGGTAAAGAAACTAACACTCAGAGAAGTTATGACTTGTCTGGTCCTGGGCCCCAAGAAGAACACCAAAAGCTCCTCCTCGTTGTTTGCGCTAACTAAATAAATAATATATGAACAACTCATCAAAATGAAAATGCTGCTTGTTAAAATAAACAACGAGGAAACTCATTAGAAGCTAACACCTGTGAATTCTTCCAGGGAATTGTGTTCTCTTGGGACCAATTCTAAGGTCTGAGGTATTTTCACCGAAATGCCCATTGAGTCTGTAATGCAACTCAGTGACAATTTGTCCTGAACATGGACCCCAAAGCTGGGCCTGGGGATGCTAAGGACCGTGTGTGCAGCACTTTACCGGAGCAATCCCACTAGCAAAGTGCTGACGTGCCATCACAAATATTCATTTCCTGCTGTTTGGAGGACGGGGATGGCTGTGATAAAATAGGTCCATCAGATGGGTTGTGCTAAGAGAAGCAGGGCTAGATCAGGAGGAGGTTTCAATTAATTACACAGTAAACGCTGAATGACCATTTCACAAAAACTCCTGGAGGGTATATATCAGATGACAAGAGAAGGCCTCGACTGTAATTATGAAAAGGTTCAAAGATGCCAGCCATAGAGGGACTGCTTACTGTCATTTGGGTCTTCTTTTTCTTGAGGCTGAGGGTGCATCTACCAAACAGGACCAGTGTTCTCATGGGATGTGTATGTGTGTGTGTATGCGTGTGTTCCCATGGCTCGATCACTCAGATGCACAAAGCCTACCCAGATAAGGTAGAAAATGCTTTTTAGGAGAAGCTCAGAGGTATAATCGCTAACTATAAAGGAAAAAAAGAGAATTCAATTTTGCATCGAAATGATTTCTGCATTGTTTTCCTTTTTGAGCTCCCTCCTATTTTCAAACCCTAAGTCCAAAATGGCAATATTCTATTAGATGCAGATCCATTGGCAGCATTTATCATAAAAATAAATCACAAACACTTTCTAGTTATAAGACCCTGGCCATGTCATTTAACCCCACTTGACTCCCTTTATTGTCCTTCTGCCTTGGAACCAATGCTTAGTGTCTATTCTAAGACAGCAGATAAGGGTTTAGAAGAAAATCACATACAAATTCAACAATTCAAAGAACTTCCCAGTGTGGAGCCAACCCTTCTCTCTGGGACTATCCTGAGTCCTGCTCAGTGATTGGTGGGAGGGAATTGAACTGTGGCTCTGTAAAACATAACCTTCTAGGATCGGTATTATTCATTTTTGCTCAGATCTGAGAAGCTTCACATCTGAAGGTTATTTCAGGCTCTGAATTTTTATTTAAATCACACTGGTTGCTTCTATTTCTTCTTTTATCTTGAATTGTTTTTAGTGTATTCCATTGGTAGTTCCTTAATTTCAAAGCATCAGCCTTTATTTTCCAAAACTTGCCATAGCTTCCTTGTCTACCCCCTGTTCTAAGAAGACTGCTGTTCCCCAGAGAGTAATACAGTTGTTTCTAGAGTTTTCTCTCTCTTTCTTTTGTCGTCTCACTACTCAAACCAGAAGACGAAAGGCAGCTACAAGGCCCATGGTAACTCTGAAAGCATATGACAAGCCATAGAATGACAGTTATTAAGTTTTCTGAAATGTTAGAAGTATAAAATTCCTTCGTAACCAATGCCCAGCTTAATGATGTGAAAACTTGAGGAAGCATACGCACACATACTCTATACGTGCTTAGATAGTAATTCTGCAGGATGCCCATTAGGGGAGAGCGAATAAGATTGTGCTCTTGGAATAGGAATAGTGAGTTCGCTAGGGAAAATCCAAGGGAATAATGACTTGTGACTGAAGCAGGTGCACACATGATTCAAACCCTTCTTAAAGGTCATGGAAACGTTTGTGCTTTCTAATACGAGCCCACGGTAATCCTTTGCTAATATTCCTCAGAATTAAATCTATTTTAGGTGCCACCTCCATTCTTCGCACAAAAATTCTACTTTACAATGCCTGGAGTGGCAGAAGTAATGATAAATGCAGGATACTAATGATATCTTAGTTTCTTATAAAATAGATGTTCTCTTAAGGGCGGCTGTAAAATGCATTGCAAAGATTTATGCTGCTGTATAGTAGAAGATCGGGACTATCAATCCAGGCAAAAACTCATTTTAAATGCGTGAATCTGTTTCTTTTAAAGATATATTTGTTTGGAGGCAGCTGGGTGGCCCAGTGGATTGGGAGCCAGGCCTAGAGACGGGAGGTCCTGGGTTCAAATCTGGCTTCAGACCCTTCCTAACTGAGTGACCCTGGGCAAGTCACTTAACCCCCATTGCCTAGCCCTTACTGCTTTTCTGCCTTAGAATCACTACTAAGACAAATGGTAAGGATTATCTATGTGTATATGTACTTGTTTATTTTGAACTTAACTACCAAATCAAATGAGTGTTTTCACGTGCACAGCAGAACACAAGAGGTTTGTATGTTAATCTATAAAACTTCATTTGAAAGCACTTGATTTTTTGAAAAGTATACAAGAAATTTCACATTTTATTTTCAAAACTGTCCTGATTGTTCTTTTTTTTTTAAAGCCTTGTACTTCGGTGTATTGTCTCATAGGTGGAAGATTGGTAAGGGTGGGCAATGGGGGTCAAGTGACTTGCCCAGGGTCACACAGCTGGGAAGTGGCTGAGGCCGGGTTTGAACCCAGGACCTCCTGTCTCTAGGCCTGACTCTCACTCCACTGAGCTACCCAGCTGCCCCCTTGTCCTGATTGTTCTTACTTGCTTCTAAACTTGCTTCTGTTTTCTTATGTGAATATTTAAAAAGTTTCAATATCCCTTCTCTTTTTTAGACATCACTAATCCTCACTTCCCTTTTATCCTTGCCAAACTTTGGCCCCACCATTAAAAACTGAGGCAGGGCAACCTTAGAACAAGTAAGAGTAATTAAGTAAAACAAAATACACACAGTGGCCATGTACAAAAACGTTTGCCTGATTTTTGGACCTTGTGTCCATTGCTTCTCTGCTATCAGGTGATGTGCTTGCACACCCCAGTGAGCAGAGTTTTTAAGTCTTGCAAAACTGTTTTTCTATTGTTGTCTTCAGATAATTTGTTCTGGTCCTGTTCACTTCACTCTGTATTCATTTCCACTATCCAAGAGTCGTCTCTTTCACAATTTCTTATAGTTCGACTATATTGCATGATTACATCCATATACCACAACTTAATCCCCCCTCACCATTCGGCACCAGCAAGTTTGTTCTGACTGGGGCTCCTCTTCTTTTTCCCCTTAACCGTCACTCCTGGTCCTCACTTGTGTCCTTGCTGAGTCTGATGGACTTCTAAAAACTGTACCTGATCAACTCTCCTTCGTTCATTTCATAGAAAAATAGGATTCAGGGTTCAGTGGATACTCGGTCCCTCTATCCCTTGCTCTGTGCTTTTATCTTCTTCTCATGCACCATTTATAAGAACTTATAAATGTTTCCATCCCCTTCTCCTTCCTTTTGACACTAATGATTCCTTTTACCCTCCCTTCTCTTTGCCCTCTTCATAGTCTCAGAAGAGAACCAATCTACCCCTAGGACCTCTGATATTTTTATTCAACTCTCTCAATAACTTTTAAAGACAGTGGATTTGTAAAAGGGGCATTTGTTTCTGTTCCTTCTTTTAGAATGCTAGCATTACATAATTCTAAACTTTTCTTTCTAGGCTTCTCTGGACTCTTGTGTTCTCATTTTAATGCTCTTACTTCTGGTCTTCTAATCAGAAATTCATGAAAGTCTTCTCTTTCCTTAAATGTCCATATGTTTCAATGTCTAATTATATTTGCCTTTGCAGGGTGAGTTATTCTGGATTGTAAGCTTCTTTTGCCTTTTGGAATATTACTATGTGATCCTAACTGGGGTTCCTTGTACTTGAACTGCTTTTATAGATGCTTAGAGTATTTTTCTTTGATGTAGAAGATGTGGATTGTAACTGTGATATTCATGAGGCTTCTTTTTAAATAAAGAGATGAGTGGATTATTTTTATCTTCATTTCCCCCCTCTGATTCTAACAGATCTGGGCAATTTCTACATATGATTTTTCAAAATATATTATCTCGTTTTTTTAATCATGATTTTCAGGGATTCCAGTGATTCTTAAACTGTCTCACCTTAAACTCTTTCCCAGCAAAAGACAGCAGCAGTGTTCTAAAAAATTATTCATTCTGATCCACTTACACTTATACCAGTGATAGATGAATCGATCAACATTAATAAGAAGTTAACATTAATACAAATAAAATATCTCTAATCACATGACTATATCAATAGATAAAGAAAAAAGCCTTCCACAAAATAAGACACATTTACTTAAAAGCTCTATAGAGCAAGTTTCCTTAGCCTCGTTGTATGTCATGGATCCTCTCGGGAGTCTAGTAAATTCTATGGATTACTGAAGTTTAAAAAAATCAGATTATTTTTAAAAGAAGTTCACAGACCCCCCCCGGTAAATAGCTCTGCTATGGAGCAGAGGCAGATAAGTCATTTAAAAAGGGGGATTCAAAATGTATATCTTAAACCAGGAGCATTTAAAGATTTAACTAGGAAGGCAAGCAAGTGAAAAATGGAAAAGACCAAGATTTCTGTAATAAACTTTTCTCCATCAATGATAGTGTAACTGCCACATTCAGACTCCAACATTGGGTTCCTCTTGTGTTGCAGAGAAATGACACTAAAAAAAGTAAAGATGATAAAAAATAGTTGAAGTAGGTCCAATACACAATGATGAGGTTCACACTTGAGGAAACACTATTTTGAGGGCATTGATGGATTGATCTTTGAGAAATGTGAAAATTAGAAAAGAAACAGGGAAGCTTTCACAACCAGTATCCTATAGCTGACTCTAGCTAGCTTTATAGTCACACGACATACAGAGCATGTATAGAAGAATATACTGCATTTGTTGACTATTACAAAGTAATTTGATCTACTAGAGCAAAAAGTCACCTCAAAGGCTCTCCTTCAACAAGGCACGCCCATGCATACACTATAGACACACAATATTCCATGAAATCTTTAACAAAATTAACTTTTTTAATTTTATTGCACTAATAAAAATGTAATATCATAAAACAAATAAAAAACAGTAACTTTTTTTAAATCATTTGCAATTAAAGTGGAAAAGACAAAATTATAAGGCAGCCATCTTAAAATTACTGTTCAAGGGGCAGCTGGGTAGCTCAGTGGATGGAGAGTCAGGCCTAGAGACGGGAGGTCCTGGGTTCAAACCCGGCCTCAGCCACGTCCCAGCTGTGTGACCCTGGGCAAGTCACTTGACCCCCATTGCCCACCCTTACCACTCTTCCGCCTAGGAACTAATACACAGAAGTTAAGGGTTTAAAAAAAAAACAAAAAACAAAACAAAACAAAAATAAAATTATTGTTCAAGCCTTTGAATCAGGATTATCTGCTAACTTTCAGATCAGAAATATTGGCTAATGGGTAGCATAGTTGAGTTCCAGCTTACCTCCACAGGTTTACTCGTAATTGTTGGGGTATAAGGAAAGAGTGAATCATTGAGGAGAAAAACCCTCAGAGAGGATGATGTTCTATACAAGTGTATGTTCCTGGAATGTTCCCTGATCACAAGTTTTCTGCCCTCTTCCATTTGTGGTATGATAACCACTGAGAGAGTATCTCTCATGTATGCATAGGGAGATATTTTCTTGTTAGTTTTTGCTCTCTGATTAAGTGCCTGACTTTGAACCAACCTGTGCTCATTGACTGGTAAAGGGAAGCACACCAAGGAGTACTCAAGAATGATGGCTTTGAATGGGGTTTGGCTTACAGAGTGCCATAAACCTTGGGTAAGTTTTCTTAGGACATTTATGTAAATGGACAGGAATATCCTCCACAACAAATCTGAGAAGTGGCCACTTGGGCTTTGCTTGAAGCCTTTTAATGAGGAAGAATCCATTACCTTTTCTGCATCTCCAACATTTACAGAATTACCAAGTCTTGTTGATTTTTCCTCTACTATATCTCTCATATCCACATCCTTCCCACTGTAGTTTGGACCCTAATTATTTCTCATCTAGATCATTACAATAGTGTCCTTAGTGGCCAAAGAAGCAGAGAATCTAAGAGTTGGCAGACAGTTTAATGGCCATCTAATCACACACATATACCTGAGAATTTCCTCTATTACATCCCCACCAAGTCATCATTCAACCTCTGCCTGAAGACTTTCAGTATGGGGGAACTCATCACCCTTAAGGCAGCCCATTCCAATTCTGGATGGCTCTAATTGTTAGGAAGTTTTTCTTGATGTTGAGCCTAAATTTGCCTCTGTAATTCGTGCCCCCGTGGGAAGGAGAGGGGCAATAAGGGGGAAAGGAGAAGAGACCTGAAACATGGTGGCAAAGTCCAGAGAGTGAATAGCAGGGAATTAGCATTGCCAATAAATGATTCTAAAGACTGAAGAATAGGAATTCGAAACTCTACTGATGATTCAGCAGAAGTGTATTTTCAAAAGTTTTATCAGTACTTTTTATTTTTCACATCACGATATTTCTAGATATCACCTTCAGCCTTTCCTTTGTTATAAAGAAACCACAGAAATCCAGTAAGCAAAACTGATCAACAAAATGTCGTTAGCTGACAGTATTTGAAAGATTCTGGACCTATAGTCTCCCATCTCTCTACTTGAGAAGAATTTGTTTTTAAATCTTTACCTTCCATCTTAGGATCAATACAGTGTATGGGTTCCAATCCAGAAGAGTGGTAAGGGTTAGGCAATGAGGGTTAAGTGACTTGCCCAGGAAGTGTCTGAGGCTAGATTTGAACCCAGGACTTCCCATCTCTAGGCCTGGCTCTCAACCCACTGGGTCACCTAGCTGCTTTTTTATCCATGGTATAAGAGACATATTAATCCTAATTGGCTATTGATAATAATGTGGATTTTAAAAAATTAATATTCAGTATCTCCAAAGTATAATATTTATAGAGGTTTATTAATATTTGACTAGAGCTGTGATGGGCAAACTATAGCCAGTGGGCCAGATACGGCCCCCTGAAATGTTCTATTGGGTTGTGGGATATCATTCCTAATCTTATGAATACAATGAGTAGGATACAATATAATGAAACTTTGAAAGAGTCGCCTTAGAAACAGACTGACAGATGAGCATTTCCTTTCCTTTGGCCCCCTCTTTAAAAAGTTTGCCCATCACTGAACTAGAGAACTAGAGAACACAGGGGAACGCTCCCCACTCACTTCACGTGGAAGAGAGAGGGAGAGGGGCTTTACCCAAAACTTACATATCATCATGCAAAAGATGCAGGTAAATAGAAAGGAAAAGGAATTGTGGGTAATACAGAAAGGAATCCTGGGCAATGCAGTTCTAGGGGTTTCAAGATTTTCCAACTATACAATAAGAAGACTATATTGGAAGGGAGGTTTAAGTCAATGGCATTAGAGAAGAATTGTCATCCCTCAGAAGTACACCTAAAACTAGTGTGGGCTAGAGTTGGAATAAAGATGCTCTAGAACTTATAAATTCTATAGGAGGGAAATATGTTTCATCATCTGTTCTCCAAAACTAGAACTGGTTATCACAATTAAAATGAGCTTGGCTGACTTTCAGTGGTGCTTTCATTATATACTCGGTGCATATTTATTTTGCCCCTGGTTATAGAGGGATATTTTATTTTATTTTATTTGAATTTTAAATTTTGAATATTTTCCCATAGTTACATATTTCACATTCTTTCCCTGTAGAGGGATATTTTCGAATGATGGTGTTCACATTCTTCTCCAAAAAAATAGCACTGAATAACAGAGTGACTCAGGATATCTCTAGTGTCTCAATAATCCAGGAGCCCAGCAGAGGGAAATCTTGAGTCAATATTCACAATACAGCAACATCTAAGGAAGAAAATCTTTTTCTTTCAACAGATATTGTTCAATTGAAGAGACAGAGAAATTTCTTCATGATTGTCTTGGGCCAAACTAATCTTTTTTCAAGTGAGTCAGTCTTTCTAAGTTATCTGCTATCTACACTTCCCTCCCTTCTGTGATGGCCACAGTTTACCCAGTCACGTTCAGTCATCACTTAATTGAATCAATGACCAAGTAAAGTGAATTCTTGTTTTTAAATGTTTCTTTCTCTTCCCACTCTTCCCACCTACCATCACCTCCTATTTGGGTTCTGAGGTATTTCGGTTAGCAGACTCTTTCCCTCTATTCCCACTGAGGCTCTCATGTACAGATTACTAAATTCGACTCCTGCCTTTCCTCTCTGCCTCAATCTAGCCTAAGTCCCAAGAGGCAGATGAATTTTTCTGAAAATATGTTTCCATTATTTTTCATTTACCTGTCCTGGGAACTTACAATGGTCTCCTATTAGCAGCTTATCAAGCCTAAGTGATAAAAATATTCTAACCTCATCCTACCTACCCAAATTTATTTTCAATTATTCCCAAATACAATCTGCTTCTCTATTTAGGCCCATACTTGCACTTTCCTTGGTGCTATTCCTCCCTGTCTCCACTCCCCACAATGGGCCATCTAGTTCCAACTTAGGCCAGAAAAAGAATTCCCATATGTTGGGCAAGTAGTCATCGACCATCACGGAAGGGGCACTCACTACTCCCTGCAGTAGTCTATTTCACTTCTGGACAGCTGTAATTATTTGCAAGTTTTTCCTAGTCAATGTATTAACAGATCATTGGCTCCAGGGATTGCCATTGGTTAGAGTTGTCCTGATTCCATCTACAATAAAACATGACTAATTTGATGCTACTTATTTAGAATTAGGAATAATTCATGTCTCAGTTAAGATTTACCACCGTACACTTTAGGGAGAAGAGTTTGCCAGACATTTTCAAATGATGGGAACAAGACTATGGGGACAGGGGCTAGATTACTTAAGATAATCACATTGTCAAGATCTCGTGTACTGTTACATATATGAAAAACATGAATTAATTTTCCAAATTATGATCTACTAACTGTAACTCACTTATTTATTCTTTATAGCAGGGCTCCTAGGGATCTCTCTATATAAAAATTTGCAAAGTCAGTTTATACACTATCTTTGTATAACACAGATTTTGTTGGCTCTCATCAATCTCCCTACAATTAAGCGAAATTAGTGAGATATACTATAATAGAAACTTATTAAGCCTTTCTCCAAAATTATCATCTTGCCAATTCTACCCAGAGTAATTATTTTTGGACCAGATCTGTGTTTTCATTGATGGAGGGAAATTCCAGTGAAGTAATTTGCTCTATAAACACATATATCAATCAATAAATCAATAGGCATTTATTAAGCACCTATTATGTGCCAGGAACCATACTACACGCAGGGGTCACAAAAATTGCATCATTTCCTTTTAGGAGCTTATCTCTTATCAGGAGAACTTAAATACAGAATAATTACAAGATAAAGTCAAAATAACTTTTATAGGGGTTTGTATTGGCAGCTTGAAGGGGAAAAGGAAGGCTTCATCTAGCAAACAGTCCTTGAGTCAATGCCTAATTTGAACTAAATGAGGGTTTCAAAGAAGCAGAAATGAGAAGGGAGAATATTCCAAAAGTGGAAGAGATCCAGCTCAAAGTCATATTGATCAGAGTCAGAACATCCCCTGTGCTAGGAGCAGCAGGTAGGCCAGTTTGAATGGAGTGAAAACAATTTGTAAGAAGATAAGAAAGATGAGAATGGGTAAAGAGTTTTAAAAAACAAACAAAATACTGATATTTGAGTCCAGAGGTAATAGGGAGCCACTGAAGTCTACTGTGTGAGGGGATGGGTGTTGACATGGTTAGACATGCACTTTAGATATATATCTTCTAGTCTCTTAATTTCTAAGTGAATTGAAAATCATTACCTCTTGGATGCTGACAACTCTGATTGTGAAACTTTGAAAATGAGCAACTATATTTCTGAATGATTAAATTTATTGCCTCTCTAATGACATCTTGTGAATTTCATGCATTTGGTCTTGATTTTCTTTTTTTTTTTTTTAAATAAAACCCTTATCTTCTGTCTTGGAGTCAATACTCCAAGGCTCCAAGGCAGAAGAGTGGTAAGGGTAGGCAATGGGGGGTCAAGTGACTTGCCCAGGGTCACAAAGCTGGGAAGTGTCTGAAGTCACATTTGAACCCAGGACCTCCCATCTCTAGGCCTGTTTCTCAATCCACTGAGCTACCCAGCTGCCCCCAGCCTCTATTTTTAACATTTTCCACAAATGTTTCTTTTATTATTTATTGAAATGAGGCATTCAGGCTCTTTGTTACATCCTATTTTACTGAGGGAGACCAATAATTCTGCATTTTCCATCTAGAGTTTTGCATTTCTGTTTGGTAGTTTTGTTCTGCATAGATCCGAAGTGTTCTTTTAGTTTCACTATCTCTTGCTCCTGATCTGATGTATTTCTCCCTTCGTTGAATTTTTAGGCTCTGTCTTGGCCAATTTCTATTTTCCAAGTCCACTACTTCATTTCATTTTGTTTTTTTTTTTACCATCTGTTCTAAGCTGTTGATTTTCAAGTTTGTCTTTTTTTTTTGTTCTGAAGAGATTTTTATCTCCATAATTATAGATATCAAATATTCGTGTACTGAACTCTAAGCCACTCTCGAGGTTGTTATGTTTGTTCCATTATCTCTTCTGGGGAACGAGCTGTTCTTTTTGTATTATTATTCTTTTCTTCTGAGATTTCTCCTTTCATTACGTTACCTCAAAGTATTTTATTCTTTGTAATAGAGGTAAATTACCTTACTCATTTCTTCAATATTTATAGTAATTTTTCTGTGAACTTTTCTCTGTAAAAAAATTCTTTCCTTTTGTTTCCATTTCCATGCTACTGTACTTTCCTGTTATTTGGCCCAGCAGTTGCATTCAGTCACCTCGACAGAGATCTACCTATGTACTTTCTGAGAGCAAGTATTTGCTTATATTTAGGGCTGTAGAACACTTGTGGTAAAAGTCAGCTTAGCTATAAACTAGACCACCTGGCTTTCCTCTCTTTTGCCTCCTCTGCACTACTTGGCCTCAAGCTAATTAATTCCTAGACATGGAGCAAAGTATCTGCTAAACTCATACTGACAGGGACTCAATACATTACCCAGCAAGTTAAAACATAAGGGCCAGGCTGCAGTTGTCTTTCCATAATAAAGAAAAATTCCATACTTATATGAAGGTACAAGGTTAGACCAGATGACTGCAAGGTTCCTTCCATCTCTGCAACCCATAACTCCATTCAATATAACAAATACTTGATAGCACAATTCCAACATAATGCTTGTTGCTGGAGATAAAAAGCTATAAAACAATAAAATCCCTGCATCCAACTTGCTTGATCACTAATAAGGAAGATGAGGAATACATAATTATATGAATAAAGGCAAAAAGAAGAGTTTAGTCAAAGTATGCAGGGATCCCCATTAGAGGGCAATGGTAAGCCTTCACCCCCTTAATCCCCTCTACCTATCTGAAGAGCTTTGCCACAAAAGCTGTAATGATAATGCCACCTCCCAACCAAATAGCACTTTGGCAGTTTATAATGTGCTCTTTCCTCCCCCTTTTTTTTCTTTAGAATATTTTTCTATGGTTATATGATTCATGATTCTCCCTCCCTTTATTCCCCCCTCCCAGAGCTGACAAGCAGTTCAACTGGGTTATGCATGTATCATTGTTCAAAACCTATTTTCGTGTTATTCATATTTGCAGTAGAGTGATCTTTTAACATCAAAACCCTAATCACATCCCTATTGAACTATGTGATTGATCATTTATTTTTCCTCTGCATCTCTGTTTCCACAGTTCTTTCTCTGGATGTGAATAGCATTCTCTCGTAAGTCCCTCAGAATTGTCCTGGGTCATTGCATTGTTACTGGTAGAGGAGTCCATTACATTCGATTGTGCCACAGTGTATCTGTCTCTGTGTATAATGTTCCCCTGGTTCTACTTCTTTCACTCTGCATCCATTCCTGGAGGTTGTTCCAGTTCACATGGAATTCCTCCAGTTCTTTATTCCTTTCAGCACAATAGTATTCCATCACCAACAGATACCACAATTTGTTCAGCCATTCCCCAATCGAAAGGCATCCCCTCATTTTCCAGTTTTTTTGCCACCACAAAGAACGTGGCTACAAATATTTTTGTAAAAGTCTTTTCCCTATTATCTCTTTGGGGTACAAACGCAGCAGTGGTATGGCTGGATCAAAGGGCAGACAGTCTTTTAAAGCCTTTGGGCATAGTTCCAAATTGCCCTCCAGAATGGTTGGACCAATTCATAATTCCACCAGCAGTGTATCAGTGTCCCAATTTTGCCACATCCCCTCCAACATTTATTACTTTACTTTGCTGCCACTCTGGCTAGTCTGCTAGGTGTAAGGTGGTATCTCAGAATTGTTTAGATTTGCATGTCTCTAATCAGGAGGGATTTAGAACACTTATTCATGTGCTTAATGATACTTTTGATATCTTCATGTTAAAACGACCTATTCATGTTGCTTGACCATTTATCAATTAGGGAATGGTTTGATTTTTTGTAAATTTGACTTAATTCCCTATATAGTTGGGAAATTAAACCTTTGTCAGAGAGAGTTTTGTTATACAAAAAACATTTTCCTAGTTTATTGCTTTCATTCTAATTTTGGTTATATTGGTTTTGTTTGTACAAAAACTTTTGAATTTGATATAGACAAAGTCATTCATTTTACATTTTGCAATGTTCTCTATCTCTTGCTTTGCTTGGTCTTAAATTCCTTCCTTTCCCACAGATCTGAAAGGTATACTCTTCTATGTTCACCTAAATTATTTATAATTTCACTCTTTATATTTAAGTCATTTACCCATTTTGAATTGATCTTGATATAGGGTGTAAGATGTTGATCTAAACTTAATTTTCCCCATACTGTTTTCCAACCTTCCCAGCAGTTTTTGTCAAATAGTGAGTTCTTGACCCAAAAGCTGTAGTCTTTGGGTTTATCAAACACTAGATTGCTGAGATCATTTACCCCTAGTCTATTCCATTGATCCACCCTTCTGTCTCTTAGCTAGTACCATATTGTTTTGATGATCACTGCTTTATAGTACGGTTTAAGATCTGGTACTGCTTCACTGCCATCCTTCACATTGTTTCCATTAGTTCCCTTGATATTCTTGATCTTTTGTTTTTCCAGATAAACTTTGTTATACTTTTTTCTAATTCTATAAAAAAGTTTTGTAGTAGTTTGAAAGGTATGGCACTGAATAAGTAGATTAATTTGGGTAGGATTGTCATTTTTATTATATTAGCTTGTCCTACCCAGGAGCAATTAATATTTTTCCAATTACTTATACTTTTAATTGTGAGAAAAGTGTTTTGTAGTTGTGTTTACATAATTCCTGTGTTTGTCTTGGCAGATAGATACTTAAATATTTTATATTGTCTAGGGCAGTGATGGGCAAACTTTTTAAAGAGGGGGCCAAAGGAAAGGAAACGCTCATCTGTCAGTCTGTTTCTAAGGCAACTCTTTCGAAGTTTCATTGTATTGTTTCCTACTCGTTGTATTTGTCAGATTAGGAATCATGTCACAGGGCTGGATAGAAAATTTCAGGGGGCCACATGTGACCTGTTGGCCATAGTTTGCCCATCACTGGTCTAGAGTTATTTTAAAATGAGTTTCTCTTTCTAACTCCTGCTGCTGAGTTTTGTTGGAAATATACAGAAATGCTAATGATTTATGTGGGTTTTTCTTGTACCCTGCAACTTTTCTAAAGTTGTTAATTATTTCCACTAGCCTTTTAATTGATTTTCTGGGATTCTTTAAGTATACCATCATATCTAGAAAGAGTGATAGATTAGTGTCCTCAATGCCTACTTTAATCTCTTCAATTTCTTTTTCTTCTCTAATTGCTATTGCTAGTGTTTCTAGAACAATATTAAATCATAGAAGTGATCATGGGCACCCATGCTTCACTCCTGATCTTATTGGGAGGGCTTCTAACTTGTCCCCATTGCAGATGATACTTGCTGATGGTTTTAAATATATACTATTTATTATTTTGAGGAATGGTCCTTCTATTCCTATACTTAAAGGGATTTCAATAAGAATAGGTGTTGTATTTTGTCAAAGGCTTTTTCTCCATCTATTGAGATAATCATGTGATTTCTGTTGGTTTGATTATTGATATGGTCAATTATGGGGATGGTCTTCCTAATATTAAACCATCCTTGCATTCCTGGTATAAATCCCACCTGATCATACTGAATAATCCCCGTGATGACCTGCTGGAGTATTTTTGATAGTATTCTATTTAAGATTTTTGCATCTATATTCATTAAGGAGATTGGTCTGTAATTTTCCTTCTCTGTTATTGGTCTGCCTGGCTTTGGAATCAGTACTACATTTGTGTCATAAAAGGAATTTGGTAAAACTCCTTCTTTGCTTATTTGTCAAATAATTTGTATAGTATTCTGATTAGATGCTCTTTAAATGTTTGAAAGAATTCACTTGTGAATCAATCTGGCCATGATGATTTTTTCTTAGGAAGTTCCTTGATGGCTTGTTCAATTTCTTTTTCTGATATGGAATTATTTAAGGATTCTATTTCCTTTTCTGTTAATCTAGGTAATTTATATTTTTGTAAATATTCTCCCATTTCACCTATATTGTCATATTTATTGCCATATTATTGGGCAAAATTGTTTTTAATAATTACCTTAATTTCCTCTTCATTAGAGGTGAGGTCTCCCTTTTCATCTTTGATACTGTTAACTTGATTCTCTTCTTTCTTTTTTATTAGATTAACCAGCACTTTATCTATTTTATTTGTTTTTTCAAAGTATCAGCTCCTAGTCTTATTTATTAGTTCAATAGTTATTTTACTTTTAATTCGATTAAGTTCCCCTTTAATTTTTAGGATTTCCAACTTAGTTTTTATCTGGGGATTTTTAATTTCTTCTTTTTCTAACTTTTTATGTTGCAAGCCTAGTTCACTGATCTCCTCCCTCTCGATTTTGTTGCTATAGACACTCAGAGATATAACTTTCCCCCTGAGTACTGCTTTGGTTGTATCCCATAGGTTCTGATATGATGTCTCTTCATTGTCATTCTCTTTAATGAAGTCCCTAATTGTTTCTATGATTTTTTATATGATCCACCAGTTGTGAAGAATTAGATTGTTTAGTTTCTAATTAATTTAAAACTTTCCTTTCAATGGACCCTGTGGTTGAGTATAATTTTTATTGCACTATGACCTGAAAAAGAGGCATTTATTATTTCTGCTTTTCTCCATTTGTTTGTAATATTTCTATGCCCTAATACATGGTCTCTCTTTGTATGTGTACCATATACTACTGAGAAGAAGGTATATTCTTTTTTATTCCTACTTAGTTTTCTCCAGATATCTATTAACTCTAATTTTCCTAGCAATTCATTCACTTCCCTTATTTCTTTCTTATTTATTTTTGGTTTGATTCATCTAGTTCCGAAAGGGGAAGATTGAGATCCCCCACTAATATGGTCTTTATCTATTTCACCCTTGAGCTCCCTTAATTTTTCTTTAGAAATCTAGATTCTATATGATTTGGTGCATAAATGTTTAGTAATGACATTACTTCACTGTTTATAGTACCCTTTAGCAAAGTGTAATTTCCTTCCTTATCTCCACAGGTTTGAAATTTCAAGGGGTACTGGTTAGCTTGGACCAATATTTGCCTAGGCAGGCTCTCAGGGACTGAATGTTAGCTAGAGCTTAAGTTTGGAACCTGTGACTGCAGATGTGGAGTGGGGATGAGGGGTTGTAGTTTGCTCTTGGCTTGCTCTTCACTCCCTGCTATAGCCTCCTGCTAGCTCTTCTCCCCTCTCACCTCTGTTCCACAGATGGTCTCTGCCTACCTTTTGGCTTTTTCTTTTCCTGAAATTTGTTGTTGTTGTACTCTGTCTTCTTGTTGGTTCTTTTGCTCCTGTTATTCATTTTGTGGAGATATTTTAATCTTGGTTGGAGAGGATTTTTGTGATGAAACCGGGTGTTGCTCTAGGTACTCCTCCATCTTGGCTATACCCCTGGAAGTCTATAATATGCTCTTGAAGAGTTCATTTCATTTCATTTGATCCTACAATCTAACTAAAAGGGAAGGAAGGAGGAACAGATTCTTCTAAATCTATGGGGGAAGCCAGAGCAATTTTTGTTACAATAGGGCCAAGATTTGTGAGCCAATCTGAGTTTAAATTAGTTGAAGAACCAATTGCCAGACTAGAGTAGGTAGGAGAAAGGATGAGGACCAGAATGACAAGGGAAAAGCAATGGACTTAACATTATTGTTACAGCATAGCCTTCTTTATGCATCCATTGAGAAGTAAAGAAAATAAAATGGCCTTGCAGTCAGGAACACCTAGGCTCAGGTCTCATGACTGACACAAAGTGACTGTGTGACTAAAGGCATGTCCACTTGGTCTCTTACTGCCTCTATACAATTCTCTAAGACTATAAGTTAAAGACATGCCACCAAACCACAGATAGGAAGAGCATGTCCATACTTGGACTTCCTCATCTTGGATTTGCTTTTTTGTTTGGAGAGGTGGGGGAGGGTCTATACTTGCCTTTCCATTCCATCATTTAGGACCAATGATTGAGATAGACCCAGTTGTAGATGTTGCTTTTGGTTTTATTTTTTGAGAAACAATTTTGTCATCAGGAACTGTGATAGATCCTGCGGATACAAATACAAAAGTGAGAACACCCTGCCTACCCCTCAAGAGTTTACATCATACTTTGTAGTTTATCAAGTGCTTCCAACTTTATGAGGCATTTAGTATCAGAATTTTCCTTACAAGGCTCAAAGAGGTTAAAGAGCTTACCTGCAGTCGCAAAGCTAGCGAGTGTCTGGGCCAGAAGTAGAGCATGTGCCTTCCCATATACATTGCTGCAGTGGTTTGGATTCTTTTTCTCTCTATGTACTCTTAGTAACCTCATAAGTTCCTATGGGTTTAATTATCATCTATACGCTGATACCTCTCATCTATATGGCCAAATCCAGTCTCTCTCTTGAGCCCCAGGCCAACTTTACCAACCATCAATTAGACATTTTAAACTGGACGCCCTATAGGCATCTCACATTCAGAAGAACTAAGTATCTTTTCCTTCAAATGTAGTGCTTTAATGAACTTCCCTATTTTTATTCAGAACAGCATCATTCTTCTAGTCACCCAGGTTGACAATCCTGGTATGATGCTCAGCTCTTTACTCTCACCCCATATACATACTCAGCTGTCAGATCTTATTGTTTCTACCTAAAAATATCTTTAGCATCTTCTTTCCAGTCTTACAACCACCGATCTCATTCAGATCCTCAAAAGCACCTATACAATTACAATATGCCCCTTATCCCTTCCTTTATGCCTTATCCCTCCCTGCTCCAATCCATCCTCCATGAACTCACCAAAGGAGCTTTTCTAAAACTCAGATGTGGCCATGCCACTCCCCTTTCTCAACAGATTATACTGTCTCCCTCTAGGCTCAAACATCAATTGCTATTTTCAGTATTCAAAATATTTCATGACTTGTCCCCAAACTAATTCTGCAGTCTTATTACTTGTTACTTCCCTTTGTGCTCCCAATAATAATCCATTCAAACTGGCCTTCTTATTCCTTATATGTGACATTCCATCTCCTGCCTCCATGCATTTGTCTTGGCTGTCTCCATGCCTGAAATGTACTTCATTTTCACCTCTTCCTCTCATTAGTTATATATTTACATATAAATGGTTATTTAGATGTTTATATATGTGTATATATTTATACACATAGTATGTGGATAGTATCTCCGCTGGGGCAATATAAATTCCTTAAGGGCAGGTTCCACTTCACTAGTTTCTCTAAAAATGTGAAAGTAAGAATAATAGATGTGAAGTACACAAATACTGAAGCAGAAGATAAGCAGGATGGAGAAACAAAGTAATATTTTGAGAAGATCATATGATCTCCACACAAGCAAAGTCATTGACCTCAAAGATACCTATCTTTGAGTGCAGAGACATCTAAAGGATTATAGATTTCCCAGGAGAATCTGACAAAAGCTTATTCACAATAATATGTGATATAATATGAGAAAACTATATAGAACTTGTGAATAAAGAAAAGCAAAGCACCAATTGAAAGACTCTACAGGTCACTTCCAGAAGCTTTTGGACAAAGTCAGTGGTGGCAACATGTATTAGCAAAATGAATAGTCTATTAAACTAATGTGCACTTTAAAATACTAATGAAGTAGATCATTCTGTACTCAGAATAATGTTCATTGGGTATATAGTCCAGAGGGCCAAAAATGCATACTAAGAGATCAATGGGGTTATTATCAATACTCCCTATATTAGTCATAGGCTTGTTAAGGTCTCAAACATCAAGAACCTACCATTGGAGACCAAAAGGTTGTACAAAGCCATGTTAAATGATAAAAATCAACATAGAAAGATAGTTGTGTCATCAAGAATCTCATCTTTCATGTTAGCACCCTTCTCTATGCTCTTATATTCACTATCCTCGTTTAGATCAACATCTCTTTCTTGTACTATTGAAAGAGCCTCTTATGTGACCATGAAATGGCCTGACTCCAGTCTCTCCCTTCTTCAATTCACCCTTTACAAAGCTGTTAAAATAAACACTTTAAAGTATAGGTCTGACAATGTCACTCCTGTGCTCTAGAATCGTCAGTAACTTTCTCTTCCCTTGATGATAAAACTCAGATTAGCACAGTTTTTTGGGAGTTTTTTTGGTAATGAGATTCTTTATTGTAGGACTAGAAGCCAGAATTCTGTAGAAAGATATACCACAAATTACAAAAAAAAATCTTAAGATTTAAAAAAATAAAGTTTATTGGTGTCTTGTGTTTTTATAGCAGCTAAATTTCTCCTTAAATTCTTTCCCTACCACTCCCTAAGAGTCACTCCTGATATTGAATAATTTTTTAGAAAAGAGGGAGAAGAGAAAAATCAGCGAAACCAATCAATACCTCCAAAAAACCCTCCAATATATTATATGCAAAAAGACAATATATTCAATGTTATACAAGGGTAGATTTCCTTCCCTCCTCTACCTCTAAAAAGGAAGAGAAAGTATTTTTCTCATTTTTTTCCTTTGCAGCCAAGATCGTTCTCTGTAACTGTGCAATCTTCATTTTTTATTGTTTTGTTGTTATTGTGCTTTCCATTTCCATTGTTAGTCATTTTGGATATTGTTTTTGTGGCTCTACTTACTTCACTTTAATCAGTTTATGTAAGACTTTACACGCTTATCTGAATTCACATTTGGCATTTCTTACAGTATATTATTCTTATAGTAATTATTATATTCACGAGATGACATTTTGAAATGAAATGCAGGCGCCAAGAGAAACAGAGAAAGATCCATACATTTGTTTAATTGGAAGAGAATCTGTGGGCTTGAATTGGTTACATGTTAATAGGAAGATAAGAAACAAATGTCTTCTGAAAACTCTAATATCTTTAAGAGTCATAGAGAATGGTAAAAATTACAAAGGGTTTATGGGTAGTTTTGTTCCATTTTGATGATTTTTTAAAGATAAAAATCTCATTTGCAAAGTCTTTTATGCCTACTACCTAATTTGAATCTCAAAATGACCTGGTAAGGTGGATACTATTAAGTGTCACTAGCCATTTTTTAGACAAGGCTCTGAATGGTATAACTATTTGCCTCATAGTTGGATTTGAAACCCAGACCTTCCAGTCTCCAAGTCTGGCATTCTAGCCATTATCCTATGCTACATGTGTACAATCATCAACACTTAGAATTGTGGAATAGTAACATTGCATTAGACCATATGAGGTGACCTAACTGCTTCAATTTTATTGAGAAATTGAGCTTGCCTAAGGTCACAAAGGGTATAAATGGCAAGGGCAATGCCCAATTCATTTGTTCCATCCTTTATGAAGTTTTCTCTGAACAATCCATACAGAAATGACATCCTCCTTCCATTTTTTAAAACATTTATTAATATTTATTTTTTAGAAAAGTTAACATGGATACATAATTCATGCTCTTTCCCCTTCACTCCCCATCTCCCCCCCAATGGCTGATGCATATTTCCACTGGTTTTAACATGTGTCATTGATCAAGACCTATTTCCAAATTGTTGATAGTTGCATTGGGGTGGTAGTTTCGAGTCTATATCCCCAATCATGTCTGCCTCAACCCTTGTGTTCAAGCAGTTGTTTTTCTTCTGTTTCCACTCCTGTAGTTCTTCTGAATGTGGGTAGCGTTTTTTCCCACAAGTCCCTCAGAATCCTCCTTCCATTTTAATTCAACAATAAACAAATATTTATCGAGTCCTTACTTTGTACCATGCTATCGGGTTCTACTTGTACTAGAAACAATTGATGCCTTTCAAGAGGTTACATAATATTGTGGAAATCAGCACACATGCAATTAAGTAGATAGATAACACACATGAAGTCAAAATGAAGTAATTTGGGAAGGAGGGAGCACCAACAACTGGGGAGACCAGGAAAGGCAATTTAGGGCAAATTGGACTTTGAAGAGAGTTAGGGATTCCAAGAGATCACAGTCAAAGGGGAGAGGATGCCAAGTATAGGTACCAAACTCTACAATGGGAAGGAGATAGAAAATGGAATGTCGTGTATGAATGAGGGCACTTAGGGCACTTTCGTGAGGGAATGTAATTTGAAATAGGTTTTGACAAAGAGTTTAGAAACAGACTGGGAAAAGGATTTCAGTTTCAAAGAGAGCTCATCTAGCCCTTTATTCTGCACTTCATCAGCTGCAAATTAGTGTTGCCATGGCATTAACCTGATTACTCTCTCTACTGATACAGGCCCTATATTATTTTGAATTACAGCAATCTTTTTCTATGTCCTATCTGTCTTTCTAGGCTCTAAGGTCAATGAGGATAAGTACCCTGTGTTAGGCCATCTTTGTATTTGCCCTAGCGCCCAGCAGAGTCCTCGGTACTAATATTTTTTAAGTTTAAATAACTCTTTTCTTGAGATTCCCAATCTGGGGCCTTTGCCATGACTTCTTGCTGCCATTTTGTGTTTGCAAGGCTGCTTAGTTCATATTAAGAGGGAGTTTGGTTCTTTTCCCCTGTCACTGAGGTAGAATTGTTTTAAGTATTAGCTAGGTGGTCAAATTATATTGCATATTCTTCCAATTCTTATGTAGGAAACTTCCTGAGCACTTTATATATTCAAAATGAAAGGAACTACCACCTAAGAAAGGGGCCTGATGGAGCTTTGATGATAGTATAAAAGTAGTTAAAAAACAAACAACAGTAAAAAGCATGGAACTCAGGAAATGATGACTGGCGTCAGAACTGTTTAATGTAGGTGCTGTGGGAAGTACAACGGAAAACATTTATCAGGAATTTCCGTTCAGAAAGAGATTTTTTAAGGTAAAATAAAAATATTTGTTAGCAGTAGTCAGGAGAGGAAATGGGTTATGGATGTCTCAAATATTTTGTCACTGGAAAGTGCAAGAAAATATATTTGTACCAGGCACAGTAACAAAAGCAGAATTTCTGCTTTGCACTGCAAAATCATTTGGCCATACAATTATCTGCTTTCAATCATATCCCCACTCTGTGTGCCTTACTATGTGTCCCCACTTACTAAAAGTAAGAAAAAGCTGGTCATTCCATCGATATCTCGGCCCATTCACCATGAGTGATCATTGCCAAAATCTTTATAATTGTTTTTTAATAGAACCATTCTAATAAAACAGAGATTTCATTGTGGGTTGGAGGGCAAGAAAAAGTTGAATTTTTTCAATAAATCTGAAAGCAAAATCCCAAAGAAAGAGTAGACACCCAATTCTGGATCTAGAAAGTATTGGCTATAGCACATGAAGAGAAAAAAGAATCTAGCTTATATCAATTTCTTAAATAGAAAAAAGATAAAATTTACACAAACTTATCAATAATGGACTACTTTAAAAATCAAAAGTGATTAAGAATAAGTGTAAATTCAAATAAAGCTGTGTTTATAATATGGAATTAGGTCTTAATCAATGATACATGTAAAACCCAGTGGAATTGTGTGTCGGTTACAGGGGGGTAGGGGAGTTTGGGGGAGAGGGAAAGAACATGAAAAATGTAACTATGGGAAAATATTCAAAATTAAATAAAAATTTGAAAAAACAAATAAAGCTGTGTTTATCAAAACTGACAAATTATTACATTCTTTGATTTTTAGAATTAACAAATTAAGACATACTTAGACAATGATCACTGGACCAAATGCAAATGTTTCATTAAAACAGTATTTAGTCAATTATCAAACCATGAGGTATGTATGTAAATCATTTACATTTTATCCGAATCTGAAAGAGCCATCTCAGAAATAGCACTTATGTCATGAAATTGTGAAGCTTGAATAAGTTGTGGTATGTAAACTGATTTGCAAATTTTAAAGTTTATATAAAAGTTACATATTATTATTAACACTATAAAATGACAGAACATACTGTCCTTTAGTAGACAAACTTGTTTCATGCAGATGTAGATACAAAACCAGATGGAGTAAGCAAGCTTAATTCAATCCTACAAACATTTACTGAAAATTTTTTATATGCAAGGCCTGATAGTGGTGCTGGGGATACAAATACATAAACATATACATATATAGACATGCACATTTAAAAATAAATCTTTTTTCAAAGTGTTTGCAATCTAACACAGACTGAAAAAAAGCCATACAAATAAGGATAATACTGGGAGGGCATGTAAAGTGGAAAGGAATAGTCCAAAAAAAATGCTAACTGAAATTGCAAAAGGAAGAGATCACTTTCAATTGCTGGAGAGGGGTGAGAGAAGGCTTTATTGAAAGTAGTAATGTCCTAATTGGGTCCTGAAGGGAAGAAAAGTTTTCCACAGATATTGGTTGGGGAGGGAAGAAAAAGTATCAATTCTTGATTCAAGAGAAAGCAGGTGCAAAGGGAAAAGTCAGGATTGGAATGGGAACTGTGGATTAGTCAAGTTTGACTGATTGAAAATGAAAGGGACAAAATGCCGGGGAAACCTGGACTTCATAATCAAAGTGGCTTCTGGAGGCTCATATGTGATTCAATCATCTGCCCCCACCCCTAGGAGCCTGGTCAGGTTGGCCTGGCTGGCAGTTAAGTAAATTAGGTATCAGGATGTCCAACAAACCAGCTTTTTCAAATTATGTGAACATGAGTGATGTTCTAGGAATATATTAAGATTGTTATAATAGAACTATATAAAGTGAAAATATGAAACAGAAATTGAAGCTGAAAAGGGAAGTGGTGTGTTTGTTTTGTAAACAATTACAGACAAATCTGTCTTTCATACCTTTTCTATATCTTGAGCAGAAATGTTGAAAATATACTGAGGAAGAAAATTAAGGAAACAAAGACAACACCTGTTATATCTATGACTAAAACTATACCTTATATTATAGAAAGAAAAAATGAATATATTTTAATGGACTCTTCTCATCTTGGAAAACCAAAAGAGCCTTCTCAGGGAGTTGATTATTAAAATTCTTTCTTGGAGCAAACATGGCTATTAGTAAAGCAGACATCCATAAAGATAAGAGATACAAATTAACAATTGTATTGCCCCCTTAAAAATTACAATTTTTTGCCATGGAGGAAGAAACTACTTATCTCTTTTAAAAGTATTAAATATGCACAGGCCATTTATACAGGAACCTCTGTCTTATAGTCCAAATATGTTATTCTCTTTTTTTAGAAAGATTTGCTTCCATGGATTCAGGTTTTTCTATTCTATTAATTAATTCTGCTGTAAAGACCACAAATTCTAACATTTGTTCCCTTCTAAACTTTTTAAATTTTACCTTCACTTTTGAACCATTCTAGGATATCTTGTCATTATTCCCTGCTCTCTTGAGATTTCTCAGAATTCTGTATTTCATTAAGTGTTCACCAAATTTCCTTTGTTTTGCAATGTTTAATTAGAGAATGTTATAATCTTTTAGATGTCTTAGTATTCATCCTTCTTTCTAATTTTAGTGTCCTCTGTATTGATTTGTCTGCTTGTGCTCTAATATTTTTGGAGAGAGGCACAACTAGTGATACAGTAGATGGAACACTGGGCCTGGAGTCAGGAAGACCCATGTTCAAATATGGCTTCAGACACTTACTAGCTGTGTGACCCTGGGCAAGTCACTTAGTCTTGTTTCCCTCAGTTCCTCATCTATAAAATGAGCTGAAGAAGGAAATGGTAAGCTTCTCTAGGATCTCTGCCAAGAAAACTCCTCAAATGGGGTAATGAAGAGTCAGACACAACTGAACAGAAACAAAGCTCTAGGTTTTTAATTGAATGGTCTCCCTCTCAAAAACCTCTGGTGGATTTTAGTCGCTCTTTCTTATGAGCCCCTGTTGACTTCTGCCTCTTCTGCCTTTATCAGAGGATGTATCCCCAGAGCTAGAATTCCCAGTTTGGTGCTGTATGACTCAACAATTTCATCTTCACTCTAAAATCTATCTCTGATTCTGAGACAGCTTCTACTTTTTAGACAAATTTCTCATGGAATGTTCCTGTCTCTAAGGCAATGACACAGCTTCAAGGAGACATAGAGGCACTTTTCACACTCAGTTCTTATTGACTGATTAAACAAAGATAATTGCTTTTTAAGTCGGTTAGGATAATCAATACAGCTCCATCTTGATACTTTCAAGAGTCAATAACCCAATAAACATCCATTAACTGCCTACTATGTGCCAAGCATACTACCCAGTTTTAATATTTTCTGTCCTCAGCAAATTTACTCGAGTTTATTTGGCAAAATTAATGTATTTGGAAGTATGAAAGAATGGCAATTGCCAGATTTGATTGCAAATGTTCCATATAAACTTTTCTCAAGGCTCTTTAATGAAAGAGAATAAAGAAACTCCTGAAGTCACTAAAGAGCTGTCTGGAATTAGGAACTATGAACTTTGCCAAAAACACTCCATGAGATTTTGATGGATAAGGAGTTCAGCAAGGAAAATTACACTATCCCATAGAACAACTTCTTAAGCATCCCATGAAGGGGAGAAAAGGAATTCCAGTAGCCAGGAGCTGTGGCTACCTTTTGTCACATGTGTTTTCTAAACCTGAACTCATTTTTCTCCATACTTGTGGGAGAGGGTGCCACAGATGTTTGGGACACTGATTGGAACCAACTGTACTTCTGGTATATACTTAGTAAATATCTGTTTCTAAAAAGCTTCTTAAAGCTGACTGACTAAATACTTAAATAGTCATTAGGAAAACACACTAAAATAGGGGATTAAGCCAATTGTATGAAAAGATATCTCAAATCATGAAGGAATACTGCATTCCAAGAATCTAATTCATCAGTGGAGATGGGAGATGAGATAGTTATGGGATGATGGGAGAAAAGTAAATAGGGATAAAAAAGAATACACATTCTTTTTCAGAAGCACATGGTACATTCACAAAGACTGACCATGTACTAGGGTGGTGATGGCAAACATGCCAGCACTCACATGCAGCTGCATACAGAGAAGTATGCGGCTATATACTGAGGATGAAACATTTGCTGTACTGTAGTGTAGACACTCTGTGCACTATAGATGACGATTCTATCACCTACATTAATTTACCTATTTTGGTTTATTAAATACAGTTATATATTACAATTATACATTTTTGTTATTTAAACTATAAATATCACAAAATTATGGTTTTTTTTCCTTGCAGTGACACACCACTCGAGTTATACTCAGTTTTTTGGTGAATTTTGACACACCACGCTCAAAAGGTTGCTCATCACTGTACTAGAGTATAAAAACATTGCAAACAAATGTAGAAAAACAGAAATAATAAATGAAGCTTTTTTAGATCATAATGTAATAAAAATTATAATTAGTAAGGGTACATGGAGAGTCGATTCAAAAATTAATTAGAAATTAAATAATCTGATTTTCCAAATCTGGTTGGTTAAAGAACAAATCATAGAAATAATTAATGATTTCATTGAAGATAATGACAATGAGGAAACTACATATAAAATTTTTGGGATATTGCAAAAGCGGTGCTCAGGGGAAAATTTATATCTCTGAGTGTCTATATTAACCAAAAAAAGGAAGAGATTAACAAATTGGGCATTCAACTAAAAAACTAAAAAAAGAGCAATTAAAAAACCCTCAGATAAAGATCAAATTGGAAATCCTAAAAATCAAAGGAGAAATTAATACAATTGAAAGTAAAAGAACTACTGAACTAATAAATAAGATTAGATCTGGTGTTTTAAAAAAAATAAAATAAAGTACTGGTTATCTAATTAAGAAAAAGAAAGAATAAAACCAGAGTGAACTCACCTCTAATGAAGAGAAAATTAAGGTAATTATTAAGAACTATTTTGTTCAATTATATGGCAGTAAAAATGGCAAGCTGGGTGAAATGGATGCATATTTACAAAAATATACATTGCCTAGATTAACGGAAGAGTAAATACAATACTTAAATAATCCCATATCAGAAAAAAATGAACTAGCCATCAAAGAATTCCCTAAGAAAAAAATGACCAGGGCCAGATGGATTCACAAGTGAATTCTATGTAACATTTAAAGATCAATTAATCCCAATACTCTACAAACTATTTGGCAAAATAGGCAAAGAAGGAGTCTCATGAAATTCTTTTTATGATACAAATATGGTACAGATTCCCAAGCCAGGAAGACCAAAGACAGAGAAGGAAAATTACAGACCAATCTCCTTAATGAACATAGATGCAAAAATATTAAATAAAATACTAACTAAAAGGTTACAAAACTTATGACAAAGTTCATCTGGAAGAACAAAAGATCAAGAATACTAAGGGAAATTATGAAAAAATGTGAAGTATGGAGGCCTAGCTTTACCAGATCTCAAACTATATTATAAAGTAGGGATCATTAAAACTATATGGTACTGGCTTAGTGATAGGCAGGCGGATCAATGGAATAGACTTGGATTAAATGACAGTAGCAAGATAGTGTTTGATAAACGCAAAGATCCTAGCTTTTGGCACAAGAACCAACTATTTGACAAAAACTTCTGGGAGAATTGGAAAATAGTGTGGGAGAAATTAGGCTTAGATCAACATCTTATACCCCTATACTAAGATTAATTCAGAGTCGGTAAATGACATAAATATTAAGAGGGAAACCATAAACAAATTAGGTGAACATAGAATAGTATGTCAGATCTATGGGAAAGGAAGGAATTTAAGACCAAGCAGGAGACAGAGAACACTACAAAATGCAAAATGAATAATTTTGATTATATTAAATTTAAAAGTTTTTGTACAAACAAAACCAATACAACCAAAAGTAGAAGGGAAGCATCAAATTGGGAAAAATATTATAACAAAAACCTCTGACAAAGGTCTCATTTCTCAAATGTAGAAGGAGCTAAGTCAGTTGAACAAAAAAAAATTCAAGCCATTCTCCAACTGACAAATGGTCAAGGGACATGAATAGGCAGTTTTCAGATAAAGAAATCAAACCTATTAACAAACACATGAAAAAGCATTCTAAATCTCTCATAATTAGAGAAATGCAAATCAAAACAATGCTGAGGTACCACCTCATACCTAGCAGATTGGTCAAAATGACAGTAAAGGGAAATAATAAATGTCGTAGGGGATGCGGCAAAATCAGGACATTAATACATTGTGGGTGGAGTTGTGAATTAATCTAGTCATTCTGGAAGGCAAATTGGAATTATGCAGGAAGGGTTTTAAAAGACTCTTTGCCCTTTGATCCAGCCATAGCACTACTGGGTTTGTACTCCAAAGAGATAATAAGGAAAAATACTCATACAAAAATATTCATAGCCTTGCTCTTTGTGGTGGCAATATATTTGAAAATGAGGGGGTGTCCATTGATTGGGGAATGGCTGAACCAATTATGGTATATGATGGTGATGGAATACTATTTTGCTGTAAGGATTGATGATCTGGAAGCTTTCCATATGAATTGGGAGAACCTCAATGAACTGATACAGAGTGAAATGAGCAGAACCAGAAAAATGTTGTACACAGAAAGTAAAACATTATGGGAAAATCCAATGAAATAGACTTTGCTACTTGTAGTAATGCAACAAGCCAGGACATTCCTGAAGGAATTGTGTAAAAGAATGTTATCCACCTTGAGAGAAAGAACTATGGGAGTAAAAATTCAAAGCAAAACATATGATGTCACTTACCATATGTATATATAGGAACATGATTTGGAGTTTAGGTCTTTAAAAAATTGCTCGATAACAAAAATGAATAATATGGAAATATGTATCAAGTGGCATTTGTACAACCTAGTGGAATTGCTTGTCATCTCTAAGATGGGGAAGGAAGAGGGGAGGGAAAAATTGAATCATGTAAACATGGAAAAATATTAAAAAATAAATGAATTAAAAAAAAGAAAGTGTAGGAATGGGGTCAGATTGTGAAGTGCTTTAAGGCCTCACCAGAGGGATTTCTAGTTTATCCTAGAAACAATAGGGAAGAAGCCATTAGAGAGTACTAAATATGAGTATGACACAGAAAGATATTATTGTTTTGCCTTGTAGTCTTCTCTACCTACTTAGCACAGAGTTTGGCCCATAATAAGCCTTTCATAAATGCTTGCTCTTTGATTTCGTTAAAAATACATTTGACAGCTGTCTGGAGGGTATTATAGAGAGGGTAGAGGCTGGAAAATGAAGTGAGAGATCCTTAACATACTGACATGAGGAAAACAATCAATGTGATCATGGAAACTAAGTGGTCTCTCAAGTTCCTTCTAGCTCTAGCATTCTGTTGTTAAGGCAATATCACTATTTTACATTACAAATGAGAAAATATTTGCCTGTGGATTAGTTAGATTAACCATAATTATGACCACAACAAATTATCATAAGCATGTTAATTATTTTGGTCGTTATCACTACCAAGAGCAAGGAGGGCTTTAAAGTATAAAAATATGGTCATAGCACATTTGGAACTAATAATTTACTTTGAGTCTTGACTCATGTTACACTAACTACCTTGTCTTTTAACTGATCTATTTGACTTACTAAGCAAGAGGTATCTAGATGTTAATAATTCTTCATGTTGCCAGTACTTCTGTTCTGCATCATTTCTGGCCAACATTTCCACACTCCTACTTACTTCCATCCTAGAAGTCTCAGTATATGGCAAAGTGTTGTATCTGAGTCAGAGCATCTGGGTTGAACTTCTAGGTCTGCCACTTTCTACCTGTGTAATTTTTTTGAAATCATTGAATTTCTTGAGGTCTCACTTTCCTCTCTACAAAACGAGGAAATTAGTTTACTTAATCCCTAAGATCCTCTTTTGTTCTAAATCTGGCATCCAATGATTGACTCTCAGCTTCTATTTTTCTGACACTCTCACTTCATTCAATTGTGGAGCATGAACAGTGGTTTGCAACTTCTTTCTTCCGCTAATCTTTCTGAAATGTCTTGTCTTAGTTTCTCCAAGAGTGGTTTTTGGTGGTGGCGGTGGTGTTCTTGTTTTTATTCCTAGTAACCACGTGGGATAGAATAATCGTTAACAAAGATCAAAGAAACAGTTATAGATGTCTTAAAAGGGAACCCTGGGAGTTCCAGGTTAAGATGGATGCAGAATAGAAGCAGGATGCTTACTCTCCTCACCACTGACCAATATATGATACCTCAAAAGGACAAAAAAAAACAAGTTGAGATGAACAAAGGGACTCCACAATAGGGTGCAACATTGAAGGTACATGGGATTTGGGCATTTCCACACTATAAGGGGGTGAAATAGCTCCCACCAAAACGTGAGCTGATCAACCCACCCCCATCCCACCTACAGTGCCAGAGTCAGAGTCAGAGCTCCAGAATCAGAGTAAGCATGGGGCTATCTCTAGGTTCTTGGCAGCTAAGACCACCAGGAACTTACCCATGAGAGCAGCTAGACTTGGGACCCCAGGAGGTTGAAGAGCATGGACCTTGGGCACTGAGATAGAGCAGAGAGGGGTGGCACACAGTAGAAGCTGTGGCTCAAAAAGTAGCCTTAAGCAAAAACTGCTTGGTAGCTCCATAAACAGAGAGTCTATCATCCTCACTCAGACTTCTGGCTGAGAAGGAAAAACCAGCATAGCGATGGCCAGCAATGCCCAAGAAACCACCAAAAAGAACAAGAGAAAGGGACTAATCCTGGATAATTTTTACCAAGAAAAAAATCCAGACCACAGAGGAGGACAAATAAGTAAACACATCAAAACCTTCCCAAAAAATGAAAATTGGTCACAAGCTCTTGAAGAGTTCAAATCTGAGATCGTGGGAAAGGTGGAAGAGATTTGGCAAGAAAAGTGGGAAATAGTTCAAAAAGAAAATAACAGTTTAAAAGACATAATTTTGCACTTGGAAATTGAGGTACAGAAATCAAATGAAATGATAAACAAATTGAAGACCATAAATGACCTGCTAGAAGTCAAGAAGAGCCAGATAAATCAGACCAAAAAGAAAAAATCAAAAGATTATAGCCAAAAACAAGATTTTAAAGACAAAAATTTGGCAAGCAGAAGCTAATGATCTCACAAGACAGCAAGAATTAATAAAGCAAAGTCAAAAGACTGACAAAATAGAAGGAAACATGAAATATATCACTGAGAAAATGGCTGATCATGAAAACAGGTCTAGAAGAGACAATTTGAGAATCATTGGTCTATCTGAAAACTCAGAAACAAATAGGAACCTTGACATCATACTACAGGAAATTATCCAAGAAAATTGCCCTGATTTTTTAAATAAGAGGGCAAAATAGACATTGAAAGAATCCTTAGATCACCTTCTAAATTAAATCCTTAAAAGACCACCCCTAGGAATGTAATTGCCAAATTCAAGAGCTTCCAAGCTAAGGAAAAAATTTTACAAGAAGCCAGAAAGAGACAATTCAGATATCAAGGAGCACCAATCAGGATTACACAGGATCTGGTAGCCTCCACACTAAAAGACTGAAAGGCTTGGAATATGATATTCAGAAAGGCAAGAGAATTGGGTCTACAATCAAGGATCACATACCCATCAAAACTGACTATATACTTCCAGGGGAAAGTATGGGCATTGAACAAAATAGAAGATTTCCAAATATTTGTAAAGAAAAAAAACCAAAACTAAGTGGAAAGTTTGATATCCAAACACAAAAATCAAGAGAAACATGAAAAGGTAAATAAGAAAGAGAGGGGAGAGAAAAAAAATTTTTCTTTTACTTTTCTTCTTTAAGGATTTCAATAAGATCAAATTGTATATATTTCTATACCAAAAATGTTATTTGTAACTCTCAAAAATTGTATTCACTATTATAGTAATTAGAAGAATTATTCATAGGGAGAGGTTGGGGTACTAAGTGGTCTAAGATGATATGCAAAAAAAGAAAAGGGGGAAGGAAATAGAAGATGGCACCAAGAGAAACTTGAAGGAATAAGAAAAATAGAGGAACCCATATCTCACAAAGAGGCACATGGGAAGGGGGAGGATAAAAATACTATTATAAGAAGGAGAGGAAGAGAGTGTTAATAGGTAAGCCCTTACTCTCAGTGGAATCAGTTCTGAGAGGGAAGAGCAGCTAGATCCATTGAGGTATTGAATTCTATCTTACCATACACGGAAAGTCAGAAGGGAAAAACCAAGGCAGTGGAGTGGGGCAGGGAATTTAATAGACCCTAAAAATAAGAGGGGAACAAAAAGAGAAGGGGCAGAAAGGGAAGTAAAATAAGGGTGGGGATTAGGGGGATTGATTAAAAGCAAACCTCTCATTTAAAAGGAAATGGAGAGAGAGCCGGGCCTAGAGACGGGAGGTCCTAGGTTCAAATCCAGCCTCAGACACTTCCCAGCTGTGTGACCCTGGGCAAGTCACTTGACCCCCACTGCCCACCCTTACCACTCTTCCACCTATGAGCTAATACACAGAAGTTAAGGGTTTAAAAAAAACCAAAAAAAAAAAAGGAAATGGAGAAAAAACAAAGGGCAGAACTAGGAGATGATATCAAAATGTTGGGGAATACACAGATAACAATCATAATTCTGAATGTAAATGGGAGGAACTCACCTATAAAATGGAAGCAAATAGCAAAATGGATTAGAAACCAAAATCCTACCATATGTTGTCTACAATAAATACAGAAGAGGCAGGTAGACATACATAGAGTAAAAGTAAAAGACTGGAG
Source organism: Gracilinanus agilis (assembly GCF_016433145.1). Lineage (NCBI taxonomy): Eukaryota > Metazoa > Chordata > Mammalia > Didelphimorphia > Didelphidae > Gracilinanus > Gracilinanus agilis. The sequence goes on from NC_058136.1 coordinate 42,851,315, forward strand.
CAAAATCTATTTGGTTTCAACTACGAAAAAGAAGGCAGGAGTTGCAAAGATGTTATCTGACAAAGCCAAAGTAAAAATAGATATGATTAAAAAACACAGGGAAGGTAATTACATCCTGATAAAAGGCAGTATAGACAATAAGGAAATATCAGTACTCAACATATGTGCACAAAATGGAATAGCATCCAAATTTCTAAAGGAGAAACTGGCAGAGCTCAAGGACGAAATAGATAGCAAAACTATACTAGTGGGAAACCTGAACCTTTCTCTATCAGATATAGATAAATCAAACCAAAAAATAAATAAGAAAGAGGAAAGAGAGGTGAATGAAATCTTAGGAAAATTATAGTTAATAGATACATGGAGAAAAATAAATAGGGTCAAAAAGGAATACAACTTCTTTTCAGCAGCACATGATACATTCACGAAGACTGACCATGTACTAGGGCATAGAAACATGGCAAACAAATGCAAAAGAGCATAAATAATAAATTCAAACTTTTCAGATCATAATGCAATAAAAATAATAATGAGTAAGGGTACATGGATAGGCAAATCAAAAATTAATTGGAAATTAAATAATATAATTCTCCAAAATCAAAGAACAAATCATAGAAACAATTAATAATTTTATAGAAGCAAATGACAATGATGAGACATCCTACAAAACTATGTGGGACACAGCCAAAGCAGTACTATTATATCTTTGAGGGCATATATTAACAAATTAGGGAGGGCAAAGATCAATAAATTGGGCATGCAAATCAAAAATCAAGAAAGCAAACATATTAAAAATCCCCAGATGAAAACTATATTAGAGATTGTAAAAATTAAAGGAGAAATTAATAAAATCGAAAGTAAAAGAACTATTGAATTAATAAATAAGACTAGAAGCTGGTACTTTAAAAAACAAATAAAATTGACAAAGTACTGCTCAATCTAATTTAAAAAAGGAAAGAAGAAAACTGAATTAATAGTATCAAAGATGAAAAGGAAGACCTCATCTCTAATGAAGAGGAAATTAAGGCAATCATTAAAAATTTTTTTGCCCAACTATATGGCAATCTAGGTGATATGGATGAGTATTTACAAAAATATAAATTGTCTGGATTAACAGAAGGGGAAATAGAATACTTAAATAATCCCATATCAGAAAAAGAAATTGAACAAGCCATCAAAGAACTCCCTAAGAAAAAATCCCCAGGACCAGATGGATTCACAAATGAATTCTATCAAACACTCAAAGAACAACTGATCCCAATACTATACAAACTATTTGACATAATAAGAAAAGGAGTTTTACCAAATTCCTTTAATGACACAAATATAGTACTGATCCCAAAGTCAGGTAGACCAAAAACAAAGAAAGAAAACTACAGACCAATGTCCTTAATGAACATAGTTGCAAAAATCTTAAATAGAATACTAGCAAAGACTACAGCAAGTGATCACAAGGGTTATTCATTATGATCAGGTAGGATTTATACCAAGAATGCAAGCATGGTTCAATATTAGGAAAACCATTCACATAATTGACATCAACAAGCATACTAACAAAAAAATCACACGATTATCTCAACAGATGCAGAAAAAGCCTTTGACAAAATTAAACACCCATTCCTATTGAAAATGACCATCCTACCCAAATTAATTTACTTATTTAGTGCCATACCTATCAAACTGACAAGAAACTTTTTTACTTAATTAGAAAAAACTATAACAAAGTTCTTTTGGAAGAACAAAACATCAAGAATATCAAGGGAAATAATGAAAATAATGTGAAGGAAGGTGGCCTAGCAGAAGAAAATCTTAAAATGTACTATAAAGCAGTGGTCATCAAAACAATATGATACTGGCTAAGAGACAGAAGGGAGGATCAGTGGAATAGACTTGGAGTAGGTGACCTCAGCAAGACAGTCTATGATAAACCCAAAGAGCCCAGCTTTGGGGACAAAAATCCTCTATTTGACAACAACTGCTGGGAAAATTGGAAAACAGTATGGGAGAGATTGGGTTTAGATTGACATCTCATACCCTACACCATGATAAATTCAGAATGGAGGAATGACTTGAATATAAAGAAGGAAACTATAAGAAAATTAGGTGAACATAGAATAGTATACCTGTCAGATCTATGGGAAAGGGAAAATTTTAAAACCAAGCAAGAGTTAGAAAAAATTACAAAATGTAAAATGAATCATTTTGATTAAATTAAATTAAAAGGCTTTTGTACAAACAAAACCAATGCAACCAAAATTAGAAGGGAAGCAACAAATTGGGGAAAAATCATTATAACAAAAAAATCAAATATATAAGGAGCTAAATCAATTGAAAAGAAATCAAGCCATTCCCCAATTGATAAATGGACAAGGGACATGAATAGGCAATTTTCAGATAAAGAAATCAAAAGGATCAATAAGCACATGAAAAAGTGTTCTAAATCTCTTATAATTAAAGAAATGCAAATCAAAACAACTTTGAGGTACCACCTCCCACCTAGCAGATTAGCTAACATGTCAGGAAAGGAAAGTAATAAATGTTGGAGAGGAGGTGGCAAAATTGGGACACTAATACATTGCTGTTGGAGTTGTGAATTGATCCAACTATTCTGGAAGGCAATTTGGAACTATGCCCAAAGGGTGTTAAAAGACTGCATGCCCTTTGATCTAGCCATACTACTGACCCCAAAGAGATCATAGGGGAAAAGACTTGTACAAAAATATTTATAGCCAAGCTCTTTGTGGTGGCAAAAAATTGGAAAATAAAGGGATGTCTTTCAATTGGGGAATGGCTGAACAAGTTGTGGTATCTGTTGTTCATGGAATACCATTGTGCTCAAAGTGAACTAGAATGACCTCCAGGAATTGATGCAAAGTGAAAGGAGCCAAACCAGCAGAACATTATACACAGAGACCGATGCACTGGCACAATCGAATGTAATGGACTTCTCTATTAGCGGCAATGGGCAAACTTTTTAAAGAGGGGCTAAAGGAAAGGAAATGCTCATCTGTTAGTCTGTTTCTAAGGCAATTCTTTTGAAATTTCATTATATTGTATCCTACTCAATATATTCATCAGATTAGGAATAATGTCACACAGGGCCAGCTAGAACATTTCAGGGGGGCACATCTGGCCTGTAGGCTGTAGTTTGCCCATCACTGCCCTAGTGAATTATCAAGAATATGGAAATAAGTCTTGATCAGCGATACATGTAAAATCCAGTGGAATTAATTGTTGGCTATGGGGGTGAGGCATAACCATGGAAAAATATTCTAAATTAATTAATTAAATTTTTTCAATTAAAAAAAGGAACCCTGGTGGGAAGTTATCACAAAAAGTTAAGCCAGATAATGGTGACTGCATGAAAGTGAAAAACCTTTGTATTAAGAAAAGGAAAGTGACTAGGAGAAGAAGAGAAGTTGTTAATGGGAAGAAAGCACAGAATCCTTACATTAAATATCACTGAGAATGGTCAGATAGTCAAGATATATAGGAAACTACCATCAATATTTAAGAGGAGGAGCTAATCACCCATGGAGAAGTGGTCAAAGGATAAGAACAAATAGTTATTAAATTAAGCATTACAAACTATAAAAATCCAACGCAAGATTTCTTCAAATTACTAATAAGAGAAACACACAACAAAACAGTTTTGAGATTTCACTCTACTCTTAACAAAATATGAAAAATGACAAAAGGTGGGAATAGTCCATTTTAGAGGGGCTGTGGAAAGATAGTCAAACTAATGCCCAGTTGGTGGAGCTATGAATTCATCCAAAGCCTAGGAATTTTAACTGGTTTGGGAAAAACAGGGCTTTGCCTCAAGGTGTTGAAGTTTATGGTATGTTTTAGTACTTTCCATCCTTCTGTAGCACAGAAACAACTAAGCTTAATGTCTACCAGGAAAGAATTAGTTTAAATAGGAAGCTACCAGATTACAGCTCACTCTCTCCAAACTAGCCCAAGGAGCTGCTTACCTACTCTCATTCACAAATGAGGTGAGGGCATGTTATACTCCACTTACTCAAGCAAAAATGACTAGCTACAATTCTACAAAATCTAAATCATCTGCAGTTTCTTAGAGAGGATATCTAACTTGCTTTGTTAAAGAGTGGTTCTATTCATTAGTTTTAAATAAGGAACTAGTTTGCAAATTGCATAATAAAATATACACTCTAAGCAAAATAAGCGGCAAAAAAAATCACTCATCAAGAGAGGGAACAGATGCTGAAATTCTGACCCCAAATGTTTCAAGTTACATGGAGAAATACCTTGTATTTCTCATTAAAACACACTAATGGGTTCAGAAATGTGAAATGAGTCATTTTCTATGAAAATGAGGTCACGCAGGCCAATTAAATTTCAATCTTGAATTCAGCAGTGACTTGGCACCTCCTGTGACTTATTTGTCATTAGTTGAAATTATGGATCAGTGTTTGTTTTTTCCCCCCAAGAGATAGTTATTTATAGGCTACTCAAAGAGAAATTCTGATTTTCTCATTATCCAAAAATTCCTGATAGGAAAACAAAACTGCATGAGTGATGACCAAATCAAGTGAATTCTGGACCAAAGGTCTCCAAGGTGTGTGTGTGTGTGGGGAGGGGAAATGACCTGATGGGTTATGTAATCAACCAATTAGAGGGAGGGATATGGTCACATCTCACCTACCCCTCTGTAACTAATAACCAAACTTGTCCCTTGTCTCCAACACAACCACATCTATCATTTTCCAATTACTATTCTCTAGCTATTCCCTAATACTCCTTCTCTCTGCTCCATCTAGGTGCTGTACAAGTTCTCAACCTCTTCCCTTGGCATTAGTCCTGAGGGAAGTTATAATCTAATCATACTAAGGTATTCAGATGCCACTGGAAAAATGACTCTTTCTTCTCACAGCATGATCACCTCCTGCCTCCAAGATCACCTCCCAGCCTCAGGCTACTTTCCACTATAATTAATTTTCCAATTCCTGCCAAAGTATTTTTTTACTAAAACATTGATCTGACATTGTCATTATTCTTCTCATTCAACTCCAATCGCTGTCACTTCCAAGATCAAATGTCAAATCCACCTTTTGTCATTGAAGCTCTATCTGGCCCCTACCTTCCTTCTCCAGCAGTCTACATATGATTTAGCTAGCTCAACTTGTTTGCTTTTGTTCACACCCATATAAGAGCACCATTAAAATATCCCCAATATGAAGAGGAAATTGGGGCATATAAATATATATTAAACTATATCACATAAGGAGAAATAGATTTATATTAAAAATTTTCTGCTTACTTGACATCAGAGATAAATGATTTTTGTTCGTTTTTTGCGTTTTATATGTTCAATATCTACATGCAAAGAAATATCACTCCTATGGAAGGAAGGAAACAAGCATTTATTCTCATTTAATAGATATTGGACTTTACAAATATTAATTCATCTGATCATCACAACAACCATGGGAGGGAAAAGTGCTATTATTTTTCCCATTTTATAGTTGAGGAAACTGAGGCAGAAAGAGATGAAGTGACTTGTCCAAGGTCACATAGCTACTAAGTATCAGAGTCTGGAGTTGAACTCAGGTCTTCCTGACTGCAGGCCTGGTGCTCAATCTGCTTTGCCATCAATTGCTAAAAAGGTGATTAGTTTGCTAACTTTTGTGACTTAGTGTTTAATTGTTATATTACATACCCTTCAATAAAAGAATTTCACAAATAAAGATATTCACCTATTTGGCTAGCTAACAGTCAAATTAACTAAATGATTCATTACCAACAGTTATTTTTTAAGTCAGTCCTGTCTCCTGGGACATTTACAGGAATTTTTGAAACCAACAAAGCACATTCATTCATATTGCTGTCATAAATATTATTGATAATATTTTAGCGAGAGCTTAGGTTGTGAGGTGGTTTGGTATATACAAAGATATAGAAGGCATGGCCCCTGCCCTCTAGAAGCTTACAATTTAGTGCAGGAGATTTTTTTCATGTATATAATTATAAGCCAAAGCAACATGGGATAAGTGACCTTTTGAAATGAGAGCCAGATTTGAAGTCAGATGACCTGGACACAACCTGTTTGTTTCATATATGAGGGCATTAAGATTTCAGAATGGGAAAGTGATTTACCTAAGGTCCCACAGTAAGTGGCAGGGTTGGCACTCTGATACAGGGCTTCTGGCTCTATGCCCCAGGAACTTCCCACTATAATACAATGCCTAAGAGAGAGGTTTCTATTGGGAAAAGCCTTTTTTAAATCAGCTACTCAGACCGATGCTGAAAAGTGACTGTGGTGGCCTTTAGAATCAGGCAGTGGATTCAATAGTTATATTACCATCTGCAAGAATGAAGTGCCCATCTTTTTTTAACCCTTAACTTCTGTGTATTGTCTCCTAGGTGGAAGATCGGTAAGGGTAGGCAATGGGGGTCAAGTGACTTGCCCAGGGTCACCCAGCTGGGAAGTGTCTGAGGCTGGATTTGAACCTAGGACCTCCCGTCTCTAGGCCTGACTCTCATTCCACTGAGCTACCCAGCTTCCCCCAGCGTCCATCTTTTAAAGAAAGTTGCCACCAGGCTTTCTAAGGCTATGGCACTTGTCAAATGACAATTCTCAAAACTGTACTCCGGAATCCTACAATACTGTCATTTTCTCCTCTAGAGCTAAGCCCAAGTATGTACATGAATACTGTGTAAACACTGCATTTTCACGTAAATACTCAATGATGATCCCTAGTGAACACCTCTGAAGTCTTGGTGACCACTGTATCACCTGGTGCTGAGCTCACTCAAAGGCGCTTGGTACTTTCTTTTTACTCCCATGAAATTACGAGTGTGGTCCACCCAAGCTAAAAACTGACAGACTTTAACTATAAAACTCATACAAATTTAAAACTTTTAAGAGGGTGGCATTTCATATTTTGGCTCTTGCAGTATTTTTCAAAAGATGAAGCCACATGGAGTTTCCATCTGGCTTAATGCTCAAAGCAGTCTCTGCTCCTGGAGTGCTAATTATTCATTGAAGTAAGTGGATTTAACCAAACCTATCAGTCATCCAAGTAACTACTTTATTGAAAGGAAACCTAAAGCAATTCCTGTAATTAACCAATAGCTGTTAAAAACATCGAGGGACCAAATCGGGAAACACTTCGGTAAAACCCAAGTGCCCATTTAACAGCTTTCTACGGGAGCCAGTATTTCTAGCAGAATCTTGTGAAATTATTGTCCATGGAGAAATGTCAAGAGAAATGGGAGCCTTTCTTGCCTCCATGATCAGACCTCTAAGTGGTGGTCCATGATCTTTCATATGCCTTCTATTAGGCTATACTGTCTAAGAGAAGAGGTATATTTGAAGACTATCCAGAGAAAATGAAGGAACCTGGCTAAGAGATAAAAAGAATCTGCATCAGTTAATTTGAAGGAAAGCCTGAATGATGACTTACTATAGTCTAATATTTGAAAGGAAACTAAACAATGATCTTAACTCCTCAAGTGGAAGACAAAGAATAAATTGGTTTATTCAGGGTCTGCAACTTACTGTCCCATGAGACTTACTACCTTTTTCTGCCCTTGGGAAAATAACTGAACTTCTCTAGGTCTCGGTGTCCTCATGTGCCGAATAAAGAGATTGAATAGACCAGTGGTTCCCAAACTTTTTTGGCCTCCCGCCCCCTTTTCAGAAAAAATATTACTTAGCCACCTGGAAATTAATTTTTTTTAAATATTAATACCAATTAATAGGAAGGATAAATGCACCTGTGGCCATCACTGCCTCCCTGGATCACTGCAGCACCCACCAGGGAGCGGTGATGCCCACTTTGGGAATCTCTGGAATAGATGATCCCTAAAGTCCCTTTCACCACTAAGTGACAGGATCCTGTAAGAATCAGTGAGATTAAAAAAAAAAAAAGAATTGGTGAGATATATTTCTAAGGATAATAGCAATTAACCATCAAAACAGAATATTATTCACTGGTTCAAATATCTTTAGAGGTCTCCTAATGCCACTAGGTTAAAATGCAAACATCTTAGTACAACAATGCAAGTAATTCCCAATCTGGAAGCAGAGATGGCATGACAAGGCTAATCCAAGGCTAGCCTTGCAGACAGGGAAACTGAGGGCAGTCATTGTGCCTCTGACCCATATTGGCCATGTGACAATGAAGAATAGGCCACATAACCTCTCAGTGATCTAGGTAAATCTCCAAGATCAGAAGTTGCAGATGAGTTACAAATCAGCCTAAGTGGAGGTAGTTGGCACACTAGGAACTCCTTATAGGAAAGAATTCAAAAGTCTGTAACTCTTGAAAGCATAGAAACAATTTGGCACCAACCTATTTCTCCAGTTTTAGTTTGCTACTTCCCTTCATTTCCTTTAAGTTCAAAAATAATGGGAACACTTGCCTGAACTAGATATTCCATTTCTTGTAATGGGTACAGACTACTATATCTGGAATGTGTTCTGTACTGAAAGATCAGCATGGATACGATGTCCTCCTGGGGTCATGCTCTGATGTCCTCAGTTCTTAGCAGTCACTCCCTGCTCAAGAAACTAAAGTTATGTCTGTAAGAAAATCTAAGTTATTCTATTTGACATTTAAACACCCTTTACAATCTGATCCTAACTAATCTTTTCAGCCTTATTACCCTTTATCATTCTTCAAACACTGTATGGCCCAACTGCATTGGCCTTCTTACTGTTCCTCATACACAACATTCCATCTTATGGAATGAACTCTCTAATTCTACTTCTTAGAACTTCTAATTCCTTTCAAGATTCATTCAACTTACCCTTTCCTACATGAAGGTCCTCATCCCCCTAGTGTCCACTGTCCGTTTTTACTTCTCGAAAAGTCACCACAAATTTGTATTATTTGTATACACTTAAGTATGTACTTATTATCTCCCCAGAGACAATGTGAGCTCCTGGAGGGCTAGGACTGTTGTATTTTGAACTTTTTATCCTCACAGTCTAGCATAGTTTTTGTTTTAATAAGTGCTTGTTCACTGATTCTGTCCCAAAGCAAACTTCCCTAGAACTTTTTGTCTGAACTCACCTTTATTTCCCTTTCCTGTAGCCTCTATTATTCTCATTCATGTTCATGTTCCCTCTCCTTTTAGAATATAATCTCCTTGAAACACAGAAGAAAACAACTGCTTGAACACATGAGCTGATGGGGATATGATTGGGGATGTAGACACTAAACGATAACTCTAGTCCAACTATCAATAATATGGAATTAGGTCTTGATCAATGATACATGTAAAACCCAGTGGAATTGTGGGTCGGCTAAGAGGGGGTTGGGGGGGTTGGGGGGAGAGGGAAAGAACATGAAATATGTTACTATGGGAAAATACTCAAAATAAAAATTAAAGAAACTTGAAAAAAAGAATATAATCTCCTTGAGGGTAGGGAGTGTTTTGGTTTGTTTATATCCCTAGCATCTTGTAGACTCTGAATCAAAAGTATATAGAAATGCTGATCTTGACTGACACTACATCCAAGGGTACATGGAAACCTTTAAACAAACAGCTCATTAATATAGAAGCACCCTCATTTTCTGGGCTTTCTAAATTAATAGCTGCTGTAAATCAGCACAGCAAGTGGTGAGAGGCAGCTCTAGACATCTCCCCCCCTCCCTCTGATCTTTGACCTTAAGTCAAAGGTAGCATCCAATGGTGCACATGGGAAGAGGAAAAATTCTGAAACAGACCGTCCACTTAAAACCTGTTCCTCGTTCCATCTCTCAAGATCTTGAGGTAGTGTTTTGGAATGACCTAACAAGCTGAAGGTGGCATCTCCTCTAGCCAAATGTTATAATCAATTCCGGACAAGTCTGCTTGAAGAATGAGGTGAGGAGATGATGCAGGGAAAAAAGAAGAAATTTCATTCTTATGAAGGTTCTTTCAGCTCTATGATGTTTATTTATCTCATATTCGTGAAAATATTAAATGAAAGTTCTGAAAAATTCATGCAGACAATAACTCACGTAGAGATACTTGGCTTCGCCCTATTATATTCCTCACGATTTTTCTTGAGTAGAATTGTGCCAATTCTTCCCTTTCAAATGTAACAACCAAACAATTTTGATTTTTGTTTTGAATTTCAAGAAAAAGAAAAGGCACGGCTCTGCTTCTGAAGAAAAAGCATGACCTTTCGCAGAAAGTAGGTATCCCAAAGCAAATTTATAACTGAAAATGCGAGGAGGTCATGTCTCGCTTTATGGACCAAAATGATTGTGTAACAGTGAGGTTTCAGTATACTTTTTAAATTTTCCAATGTGAATTGCCTAGAGTTTTTTTTGAGTAGTTATGGCATTTTGGTTCATGTCAATTGTTTAAGAGAAACATAAACTTTGTTTTTTTCTTTTAGTGCTGTTTTGCAAAAATTACACGCCATGTAAAATCAAAGTGCTTTCCAGGGTTGATTTTTCTAATCTCCTATTTCTACCTGTGCCTTAGTTAAGAAAATAAAACAATTAAAATAAATAGAAGAATCAGCAGTTTAGTTCTCCCCCACACCCCCTCCAACAAAGGCAAGAGGTCATTGAAAACACAACTTAAAAGAAAAAAAACAGATTTAGGGAGACAGGACTTAAAAAAAATGCCCCATTTCCACTCCATGAATGGCATTTTACACAAAGATTTACTGCCATAGGATACATGTTGGGGAACTAGCCTTTGATTACACATTCCCTGAAATAACAAAGTAGGAGAGGAAAGAACAATGGGAGGCCCATGCATTTGTTGACAGTGGAAGAAGAACAGTATCATGAGATTTTCCAGGCTATGGTGTAATGCTCTCTAATGAGAGAATTCTCACCATGTTCCTGTGCACTCACGTGCATCTTTGGGAGAAAGTTGGGATAATACCTACAAAAACGAGTTCAACCAAGTTAGGCAATTTGTATGAGCAAAAAAAAAAAATGGCTGTCTGAAAATCCTAGGTTGAGCTGTACAATAACGATGATCCCTTATGTTTAGAAACTTTGAGATTCATTTTTATTTAAACTTTAAAATCTGAATTCAAAAGTCAAATGGAATTTTTATTTCCATACGCATTGGAGAATAGGAGACTGTACTTGAAAATGTGAGTCTTTATTTTGTAGTTTGCTTTTTAAGTATATTTTTATAATTCCTAATAATTTTCAAAGCTTTTCCTATTTAGCTGTGATATTCTTTTTAGTCTTCCTTCAGTTCTCATTTTTTGGGGGAGAAGCCTATCCTTATCTCCCCTTCCCAAATGATATTGTTTAAAAAAATAAAAAAAAAAACCTTAGAACAAATATACATGGTAAATCAAAGTAAAGTCCCACTCTAGACATATCTAAAAATGTATGTCACATTCTGCATCTTGACTCCACCTTCTGTCAGGAGGTGAATTGCATGCTTCATTAATAGTACCCTAGATGGGGCAGCTGGGAAGCTAAGTGGATTGAGAGTCAGGCTTAGAGATGGGAGGTCCTAGGTTCAAATCCGACTTCAGACACTTCCCAGCTGTGTGACCCTGGGCAAGTCACTTGACCCCCATTGCCCACCCTTACCACTCTTCCACCAAGGAGCCAATACACAGAAGTTAAGGGTTTAAAAAAATAGTACCCTAGAACAGTAGATGGTCACTATATTCATCAGATATCTTAAGTCTTTCAAAATTGTTTGTCTTTACAATGTTTTTGTTCTTATATAAATTTTTCTCCTGACTTTTTACTTTACTCTGCATCAGTTTATAAAGATATCATTAAGCTTTTCTGAAACCGTTCCTTTTGTCATTTCTTATAGGATGATGATATTTCATTGTGTTCATACGCCATCATTTGTTCAATTATGCCTCAATTGATGGGTATTCCCTTAGTTTCTAGTTCAATTCCACTATAAAGAGAGCTAATATAAATATTTTGATACAGACTGATCCTTTTCCTCTTTTTTTAAATTCTTTGGGGCATAGACCTAGTGGCTGTCTTATTGGGTCAAAGTATACGTACAGTTTAGAGACTTTTCTAGCAGAGTTCCAAGTTGCTTTCCAGAACGGCTGGATGAATTCACAGCTCTGCCAAAAGTATAGTAATGTGCCTGTTTTCCCCATAATTCCCCTAACATTTGTCGTTTTCTTTTTTTTGGTCAGCTTCCCTAATTTGATGAGTATGAAGCAGAACCTTGAAGTTGCTGTAAATTACATTAATTATTAATGATTCCGAGCATTTTTATAAGGCTGTTGATCGTTGAGACTTCTTCCTTTGAAAACTGCTTGTTTATAACCTTCAAAATTTTAGCCATTTGGAGGAATGGAAATTGTTGTTATAAATTTCAATTAGTTCTTTATATACCTTGGAAATGATATCAGAGAAACCACAAAGATTTTGTCTCAGTGAACTAATTTTTCCTTCTTATTTTAGTTGCACTGGTTTTGTTTTTGCAAAAGGTTTTTAAAAAAATCTTATATGATCAGAATTGTTTGCTTGATCTGTGATCTCTTCTGTCCCTTGTTTGGTCATGAGCTCTGGACTTATCCATCTATGGGAAAGGTGGTTTCTTCCTTGCTCCTCTGTTGTATTCATGGTGTGAACTTTTATCTCTACGACATGTATCTGGGGCATGCTTTGAGATATATTGTGAGGTGTTGGTCTAAGTCTAATTTCTATAGACCACTTTCCAGTTTTGCCACCAATTTTTAGTCAAATAGTGAGTCTATGCCTCCTTCATGACGTGAGGTCTTTGGGTTTATCAAATATTAGGCTACTGCATTTGTTTGCTTTTATATATGAAGCACCTACCGAATCTTTTTCATTCATCAACCTCTACTTTTAACTTGTATCAGATTAGTCCAAATACACATGTACTATGTGAAAAGAACTGCAAAACACTCTACAGAAATGCCAATGCTGGGGCAGCTGGGTGGCTCAGTGGATTGAGAGCCAGGCCTAGAGATGGGAGGTCCTAGGTTCAAATCTGACCTCAGACACTTCCCAGCAGTGTGACCCTGGGCAAGTCACTTGACCCCCATTGCCTGACCCTTATTGTTCTGTCTTAGAACCAAAACACAGTATTGATTCTAAGGCAAAAGGTAAGGGTTTAAAAAAAAGAAATGCCAATGCACCCAAATAAGTAGAGAAATATGAAATACAAGAAGGTAGAGTTTGTGAAAGGGAGTATTATGAAATAAGACTGGGAAAATAGGTAGGTAGGAAGGAGCTAGGCAGCAGAGGGCCTTCAATGCCTGGCTATAAAGAGTTGGTGTTTTATCCTATAGGTCATAGGGTGCCGCTTAAGTAGAAAAGCGACCAAGTCGGACCTACACCTTGGCAATATAATTTTGGCCCTTTGTGGAAGATAAGTTGGAAGAGGAAGACACTGAGTTAAGAGGTTTAGGAGAGGTAGAAGCAGTACAAGAGGCGGCCAAATTTGTCATCTTTATCAATGTGGATTTTATTCATTTAATGCAGTGATTCCCAAAGTGGGCGCCACCGCCCCCTGGTGGGTGCTGCAGCACTCCAGGAGGGCGGTGATGGCCACAGATGCATATTTCTTTCCTATTCATTGCTATTAAAATTTAATAAAATTAATTTCCAGGGGACGCTAAGTAATATTTTTTCTGGAAAGAGGGCGGGAGGCCAAAAAAGTTTGGGAACCCCCAATTTAACGGTTGGCCGTGCAGTCTTCATGGTGTTCAGAGGGACCAAAATTATTTCTCTTCCTTTTCTCATTTGCTCTTTGTGCCATGTCAGAGCTTTGGCCTAGGTAAGAAATATGCTGACTAGCTGTTTTCACTCAGCACTTCACATTATATTCCTGACCAATTAAGACCTGTTTAGCATATGTTGTTACTCTCTGCCACAAATCTGCTCCCCTGATACACTCCCTTCCCTCTCCAAATATATACCTGTGAAAGCAAAGTCTTCATAACTTACCCACATGCCTGAGCTTGTGGGGGAGGGGGAAGGTTAATGGATTGTCATTGTTCATGGAAGTTAGGGGACTCGATTTCCTGCCAGGTTGATTTGAGCATTTGTTTGACTTCCTCATTCTTTTTCCTTTAGGATTAGCTCTATTCAATGTCCTTTCCCCTGAGGATCCTAATTGCATTGAAAGAGTCATGGGAATAGCTCATAATAATGAGAGTTTACATTAGAATATGTTTCCATTCCTGGAGCATCTATATATGGGCATATTCACAACCATCCAATAATACATGACCCATACACAGCCTTTGTTTTATAAACCATGTGTAGATAAATTCAGTAAAAAAAATTAGTCTACACTTGATTTATATAATGTTTAAAAAGGTCACAAAGAAACACTTTATTAGACTTGAGTCTAATAAAATCGGGAATGAGAATTCATAGCAATATTTTCGGTGCTTAATGAATGGTCAGCGAAAGGAATGGTTTTATCTATTTTTATTCACTACAAGGAGGCAAAGGAATAAGGCTGTGAAATTTCAGGAAAAATTCACAGAATGATTCCTCTCTTTTGGAATATACACACTAATTTTGCTTTCCAAATATTCTGACCATCAATCAATAAACATTGTAAAAGAACTACTATGTGTCAGGCATTATATTAAGTGTTGGGAAAATGAAAAGAAGCAAAAGGCAGTTTCTACCCTCAAGGAGCTTACAATATGATGCGGGGGTTGGAGGGGGATAAATCTGAAGCCTTCCCATTAAGACTAGCAAAGATGTCATGTCCATTACCACCATTCATTCAATATTGTGCTAGAAGTACTAGCTATATTAGGTTCAAATTTGGCCTCAGACACTTCCTAGCTGTGTGACCCTGGGCAAGTCACTTGACCGCCATTGCCCACCCTTCCCACTCTTCTGTCTAGGAAGGAATGCTTAGTATTGATTCTAAGATGGAAGATGAGGGTTTTTAAAACAGAACGAAATGCCAGCTATAGCACTAAGACAAGGAAAAAATGAAAGGAATAAAAACAGGCAATGAGGAAACAAAACTATCACCCTTTGTAGATGAGACGATGGTGTACTTAGAGGACTCTAGAGAAACAACAACAAAAAAATCTAATTGAAACAATTAACTTTAGTAAAATTCCGGCAAGTGAAATAAACCCACATAAATCATCAGCACTTCTATGTACTACCAATAAAACCCAGCAGGAAGAGACAGAAAGAAAAATTTCAATTAAAATAACTGAAGACAATATAAAATACCTCATCAAGATAACCCCAACAGAGCAGCAAAGTGGCTCAATGGATACAGTGCTAGACCTGGAGTTGGGAAGGACCCGGGTTCAAATTCAGCCTCAGATTCTTGCTAGCTGTGTGAGCCTGGACAAATCACTTAATCCCAAATGCCTAGTCCTCTCTGGAAAAGACACTCGTGTGGATTCTCAGATAAAAGGTAATGGTTTAAAAAAAAAAGACAAGCCCAGTTACTACGGAACCATAATTACAAGACACTTTTTATGCAAATAAAGACAGATCTAAACCAAAGGAGAAATATTAATTGCTCACATGTAGGGTGACCCAGTATAGTAACAATGACAATTCTATCTAATTAATTTACTTTTGGGTACCAATCAAATTACTAAAGAATTATTTTATAGAACTAGAAAAAATAATAACAAAATTCATATGGAAGAAGAAAAGGTCAAGAATATAAAGGGAGGGGCAGCCGGGTAGCTCAGTGCATTGAGAGTCAGGCCTAGAGACGGGAGGTCCTGGGTTCAAATCCGGCCTCAGACACTTCCCAGCTGTGTGACCCTGGGCAAGTCACTTGACCCCCATTGCCCACCCTTACCACTCTTCCACCTACGAGCCAATACACAGAAGTTAAGGGTTAAAAAAACAACAACAATATAAAGGGAATCAGGGAGGGAAAGGGGGAAGGAAGGTGGTCTAGTAGTTTCAGATTTCAAACTATATATCAAAAAGGTAGTCATGAAAACAGTCTGGTACTGGCTAAGAAATAGAGGGGTGCTTAAGTGGGATAGATTATGTACACAATACACAGCAGTAAATGACCATGGTCAGCTAGTGCTTGGTAAAGCCCAAAAGCCAAGCTTTGTGGGTAAGATCTCACCATCTGACAAAAACTGCTGGGAAAACTGGAAAGCAGTTTGGCAGAAAGTAGGCAGAGACCTTACATTTTATATCAAGAAAGGAATCAAAATGGGTAAAAGATTTAGACATAAAGGGTGATAGCATAAGCGAATTAGAACATGGAAAATGTTACCTGTCAGATCTATAGCTAAGAGAAGAGTTTAGGGCCAAACAAGACACAGAGAGAATTAAAGGAAGCAAAATGGATCATTTTGATTACATGAAATTAAGTCTTTTGAGCAAAAAAAAAAATAATGGAGCCAAAATCAAAAGGAAAAAAAAATTTACAGCAAGTTTCTCTGATAAAGGCCTTATTTCTCAAATATATAGGGAGCTGAGCCAAATTTAAAAATAAGAGCAATTGGGGCAGCTGGGTAGCTCAGTGGATTGAGAGCCAGGCCTAGAGACGGGAGGTCCTAGGTTCAAACCCGGCCTCAGCCACTTCCCAGCTGTGTGACCCTGGGCAAGTCACTTGACCCCCATTGCCCACCCTTACCAATCTTCCACCTATGAGACAATACACCGAAGTACAAGGGTTAAAAAAAAAAGAGCAATGCTCTAGATAAGTGGTCAAAGGTTATGAACTGGGACTTTTCAGATGAAGAAATCAAAGCTATCTATAGTCATATGAAAAAATGTTCTAAGTGAGTATTGATTAGAAAAACACCAATTAAAATAACTATGAAGAAGGGGCAGCTGGGTAGCTCAGTGGATTGAGAGCCAGGCCTAGAGATGGGAGGTCCTGGGTTCAAATCTGGCCTCAGCCACTTCCCAGCTGTGTGACCCTGGGCAAGTCACTTGACCCCCATTGCCCACCCTTACCACTCTTCTGCCTTGGAGCCAATACACAGAAGTTAAGGGTTAAAAAAAAATAAAATAAAATAACTATGAGGTACGACCTCACACCTATCAGATTGGCTTATATGGCAGAAAAAGAAAATGCCAAATGCTGGTGGGATTGTGGGAAAATTGGGACATTGATACACTATAAGTGAACTGGTCCAACCATTCTGGAGAGTAACTTGGAACTAGGTCCCAAAGGCTATTAACTCTGAGCCTACCCTTTAACCTAGCAATACTACTGCTTTCTTTTGTAACACAACAAATGGTGAAAGGGATGTTTTCATGATCTCCTCTGTAAAAAAACAAACAGGAGAAAACGCAAAACCTAATCCATACAAATCAAGCTATAGGCATGATAAATAGGAACTAATGAACAGGTTTCCCGTAGAAGGCGGGATTTTATTTGCTATGGAGTTAAATAGTGAGAATAGAGGACAGTCAAAGGAAATGCCTGGAATCAAGAGCTCTGTGTCTTGTTTGGGAGCTGCTAGGAAGGCCAGTGTCACCACATCAAAAAGTATGTCTTGGGATAAGGTATGAGAGGATTCGGTTATAAAGAGCTTCGAATGCCAAGCACATTGTTTTGTATTTGCTCCTGGAGGCAATTGGGAGCCCCTGTAGACGGTTGGTATGAATGCATGGATGTTTTAGAAAGATGACCAGAGGATGGATTGGAATGGGGAAAAACTTGAGGGGCTGTACAAGCATGGTGATAGTATCAGAGAAGAAAAGGAGGTACATTATGAAGGTGAAATCAACAGAATGGATTGGGGGGGGGGCGGTACACGCACAAAACGAGAATGAAGAGTCAAGAGTGACTCCCAGGGAAGGATGCCGTGATAGCACCAGAAAAGGTAAAAGGGCGGGGCAACTAAAGGGGGGAAAGGAATTGTGTTTTGGATATATTAAGTTTAGGACGTCTAGTAGACATCCAGTTCTACATACTTGAAAGGCAACTTTAGATTTTTTTTTAAACCCTTGTACTTTTGGTGTATTGTCTCATAGGTGGAAGATTGGTAAAGGTGGGCAATGGGGGTCAAGTGACTTGCCCAGGGTCACACAGCTGGGAAGTGGCTGAGGTCAGATTTGAACCTAGGACCTCCCGTCTCTAGGCCTGGCTCTCAATCCACTGAGCTACCCAGCTGCCCCTCTGAAAGGCAACTTTAAATCTCACATATCAATTTTTTCAACAGCTTTTCATATTTAAGGCACGGCCCTTTCCATTAGCGTAGTTCAGGCGACATCGATTCCTTCTCAGCCTAGGCATTTCTCGTCCATGTTCTTTCTGTATTTCCTACATAGACTCTTCCCAGGGTGCCAGGGATTCTATAGTTTACACAGTTTATAGCTACCCCCAGAGCCGTCACATCGTCACATGGATGGCCGTCCTCTCATTCGAACATGTATTTCTTCATTGATGCCCCTGATGACCCCTCTTCAAGAAGTAGAATCATTAGAAACATTTCACAATATGATTGAGCTCATTATGTACCTCTCCATTGCCTTCTGGGTCACCCAGAATTTTAATTCCTCAGTTGTTTTGATGGTCCAAGATTTGCAACAACAATTACACTGTATAATTTCTCATATTCAATCACGATTTACAGCAACAATTACACGGTATAATTTATCGTATTCAATCAAGTCCATTCTTCTTCCCTATGTGCTTCTCAGCCCAGTTCATTAGCTGACTATTGCCTAGCAAATACACATTGATAAACCATCCGAGCTGATTGGTCATTCAACTAAATGTCAGCCTGACAATTTGTTGTTCCATCATTTTAGTTTCGTCTGACTCCGTGACCCCATTTGGGTGTTTCTTGGCAAAGATCCCAGAGTCGTTTGTCATTTCCTTCCCAACTCATTTTACAGATAAGCAACTGAGGCAAACTTGCTCGTGGCCATATAACTGAGGCCACATCTGAACTTGAGAAGATGAGACTTCCACATCGCAGGTCTGGAACTGTAGCCACTGTGCCTCCCGGCTGCTCAATTTGGACAATATAACATTTTAATTTATTTGATTTTTCCTACACGGCTTTAGGCTGATAGCTTCCAAATGATCATAGATCTCCCCGACTAGGCCCTGTAATGTTCTGGGCTGCGATGAAATTCTGGGCCATATCATCCGCAAGGAGGAATATCTGGAAGATGTCATAGTCTATGGTGAACCCCTGTCCCATTTCATAAGGATGCTTTATTAAATGTTAATCATCAATGGTTTGTTCGATTTTCCTCAATGTTACAGTTGTTTAAAAAAATCTTTCATGATATTTATATGTGCATGAGAAATTCCTATAAGGCTATGCTTTGCTGTATCAATACGGGTTTTTTTTCTTTGTAACAAATATCAGTAAACTTATCAGACACTTGTATGTACTGTTAGTATACTGTTGATTATAAAGCTGTTGTCTGGGTGAGTGGGAAACTAGGTGGCTCACTGGATAGGGAGCTAGGCCCGAAGGTCCTGGGTTCAAATCTGGCCTTAGACACTTCCTAGCTGTGAGACTGGGCAAAGTCACTTAACCCCAACTACCTAGCCCTTATCGTTCTTTCTGCTTCAGAATCAAAACTTTGTATAAATTCTAAGACACAAAATAAAGGTTTAAAAAAATAAAATAAAGATGTGGTCTGCAGTAGTGAATTGATGGTAAAAGTCTTCTTATTCCTTCTATGTTTTCATCATAGACCCTATATAGATATAGATATAGATATAGATAGATAGATAGATAGATAGATAGATAGATAGATAGATAGATAGACAGAGAGACAGAGAGACAGAGAGACAGAGAGACAGAGAGACAGAGAGACAGAGAGACAGAGAGACAGAGAGACAGAGAGACAGAGACAGAGAGACAGAGACAGAGAGAGACAGAGACAGAGAGAGACAGAGACAGAGAGAGACAGAGACAGACAGAGACAGAGAGAGGATTGTCATAAAAATATTTACAAAGACGAGATAGTAGGCAAGTGGATCAGCATTTATTGGTGGCCTCTTAGCCACCTTTTTAGGTTATTGTTATAGTTTTATTTTCTTTCTGTTCTTTTGAACATTTAAGAAATTATACATCTAGTACCCTAGTTTGGTCTCTCATCGTTCCTTTCATGAACTACTTGTCTCCCCTGCCTTGAGTTCATGCAATCTGTCCACCATGCAGTCACTACAATAATCTTGTGAATACATGCTTCGGATTACGGCACACCCCTTCCAAAGGACCTTTAATTGTTCTCTATTGCCTCCAGAATAAAATAACGATTCCTTATTCATCCAAGGCCCTTTACAACCTGGTTCCAGTCTAACTTTCCAGTTTTATTTCTGTGCTAATCGCTAAACAACTAGCTGCTTCCTAATCTCTGCTACCTTTATGTATTCATTCAATAAACAAAATGCTGGATTTAGAGTCAGAGGTCCTGGGTTCAAACTTTGGCAACTTACTACCTGTATGACTAGTGTTCTAGAAGAGATAAGTCAAAAATTAGTATCTTTATTTAAAAAAAATTTTTAAACCCTAATATCTTTTGTAGATATCCTTCTATATTAATTTTTTATTTGTTACAGGGCTACGTAATGGGGGTCAAGTGACTTGCCCAAGGTCACACAGCTTGGAAGTGTCTGAGGCCAGATTTGAACCTAGGACCTCCCATCTCTAGGCCTGACTCTCAATCCACTGAGCCACCCAGCTGCCCATCTTTATTTTTTAAATGAGGAAAATGTAGCTCAGAGAAATTAAGTGACTTGCCCACATGGCTCACATTTAATTCAGTAATTTAGATTAATGAAAGAACTATAGAAATGTGAACTGTTACTACCGTTGTCTCTGCCTACAAACTCAATGCTATGCTTACCAAATGTTTATTGAATTGGGTTCTGAAGATTTGGAAAGCTCCATGGACCTGAATATGCTAACCCAGCATTGAGAAAATGGCTTACAAGACTGGGGTGCGGTGGTATATGCCTTAATCCTGGCTAATGGGGAAGTTAAGGCAGGCAGATCTTTTGAGCTACAGTAGGTGAAAGAGATTAAGTCTATGTGCAAAGTTCGAGATCAACATGACAAGTTCTAGGAGCAGGAGCTACCAGGTCAAAGCTCCAGGCTGATCCCTAGTGGGATACTTCCAGCCCAGGGGATACAAGAATAGCCAACCAATCTTTAAAAAAATGATGGCTTCCTGGAACTGTCCTGATACCAATTTAAATCCTTCTTTTGCAAAGCCATATAAACAGAGCGAATGGAACTTCTGTGGTTACCTTCTTCAACGGGAGGAGTACATGTAGGTCAGATAATTGAGGAAAGTCACTTGTTGCTTTCTATTTTTCTAGGTCAGAAATTAGTGCCTCCTGAGATTTCTGATGATAGAACCTAGTCTTGCCCACCTCCAAGCCTTCCTGGAAACCTTTGCCAGATTAATATTCAAAATATGTTCACCATTTCACTTAAGAATCGACAATGCCTGCCTTACCACTTGAAGTTCATGCAATGCACTCTGGCTTCCAATATGTCAATGGATCTGTGATCTTATCAACAGGGATCTTTCCTCCAGAGCTACAGATCTCACAACGTATCTACATGGGTCCCTCTGGTGAGAACATCCTCCCATAATCCCACTACAGGGGTTCTACATGACTGCCTTGGGGCTTCTCTTGCACGGATACCAGGGAAGAGCACAAGTTGGCTATCAATTCATTTTTCCTTGATCGTGATCTTGCCAAATGGCAAACCAGTATAATTCCTGGATGACAATGATAATAATAATGATTTCAAGTATTTACATAATGTGTTATGGTGTATAGAACACTTTACATGTATTATGTCATGTGATCCTCATGAGAAGTCTGTGAGGTGGGTCCTTTTTTTTGTTGTTTTTTTTTAACCCTTGTACTTCGGTGTATTGTCTCATAGGTGGAAGATTGGTAAGGGTGGGCAATGGGGGTCAAGTGACTTGCCCAGGGTCACACGGCTGGGAAGTGGCTGAGGCCGGGTTTGAACCTAGGACCTCCTGTCTCTAGGCCTGACTCTCACTCCACTGAGCTACCCAGCTGCCCCCTGGGTCCTTTTTTACAGATGAGGAAAAATGAGACAAAAAGAGATTAAATCTCCCTGGCTCTAATACTCTCCAGTACTGCATCTGCAAACAACCTGTATCTCACTTGGCTGGCATAATTCCTGCTTCAATCATGTCTACTCCTGCCACCCCTGTACTTCCAAGTGGCTTCATACTCTGTTTCTGTATTGCATATCTAACTCTATAGCTCAGTTTCCTCTAACACACTCATTCTAATGTTGGTGTAGGTCTGCCAGGCCCATCCATGTCTTCTCATTTCCAGAGCCATGCTTGTTTGCATTTGTGGACATTTGGTCATACTCTTGTCCATTATGCTCATTGTGTGTGTGTGACGCTCAACACACACACACACACACACACACACACACACACACACACACACGTTGTTGCTAGGTTTTACAGATTACATGTTTCTCTACCACAGGAATAGGGGCAAAGCTCCTACCCAGATGGGTGCTACGACAAGTAACTTATGTAGATTAATCAAGAATTTACCATCCTGGAACTCATTGCAGTTGTTCATTGTCCCCCATGTGTTCTGCTTACCAATTAATGAATTCTGTGACACCAGAAGAGGCATACTGAGCTGCCTCATAATTGGAAGCTGTCTTCTCCCAGAACTCCTGAGAGAGTAAGGCGCATAGAAAAGCTGGTGTTGATTTATCGTAGGTTTACATCGAAGCATGCAAGATCACACGCCTCCATAGAGAAGATAAATTCCGTGCTTCTTTGGGCTTTGTAGATTGAACTTTGGGGCTAGGTGGTAATTTTTTTTATTAGATTGTAATGATATTTTATCACCTACGGTAACTGTGTTACTGAGGGAAAAGCCATTTCTGGATTTTAATAACAGTCTGGGCCAAGGTACCTTGGATGTCTGCAGGCCATGAGGTCTCAGATATTAGGTTTTCTATTGATGTAGTCTATGCCTTCATTTAATGCTAGTGTACTTATGGATTGTTTTAGAGGTGATAGGATGACTGCCTAGAATGACAGGATTTAGCACACTGTTTCACTGTCCTTTTGACAAAAGGAACTTTTGGGGGGGAAGGAAGGGGATGCTGTTAAAATGAAAACTTGTCGGCTTGGCAAATGGCATTGTTTTTGTACCTGAAGACCTCTAAGACCAATGGCCATTAGCATATAACCTATTAAAAAGGCTTATAATGAAGACATGCTCCCTACATAACCTGTTTTATAGAATACAGTCCCTTGGAGAACAGACTCTCAGACTAAAATTAGGCATATGAATCATTATGTCAATCCCTCAGCTCCAGAAGAGAATTTTGGAGTGATGGAGGTCACCACAGGGCTCTTTATGAGACATCAGTGGATCCCGATGGCAAGAACCAGATCACATGGTCTGTGAGTAGGCCAAGCTCACAGTAGGATGAGCAAATTTGGATGCTGTAGTTTCATAGAGCAAGGGCATTCATGTTTTAGCTTGGCTACCACCTAGTTTCTACTTGTCTGCCTCTGTTCTTGCATATTGTAAGAGAAGCAATCTTAGGAGGGACAACATCACACAGTGGAAAGAGCCCTGAACTTAGAATCAGGAAGCACTAAGCCCAAATCCACTGCAGACACTAGCAATGTGACTTTGGGCACTGAAACCTCTCTCAGCATTAGTTTCCTCATCTGTAGAATGGGAACAATAAAAGCACCTATTTCCTAGGGCTACTGTAGGATCAAATGAGATCTACAAAGCATTTTGCAAATCATAAAGTGCTATAGAAATGTTAGCTAAATCAAAATTCATGACAACTACCCAACATCTTGATGGCTTTCCTTTTGAAAGCTAAGTTGTGCAAATCAGAAGCCCAAAGAGTTTTTGTGGTAAAATCTTCACACACCAAGTATTGGCCATTGAAGGGAAAGGAAATATTCAGTTCAACATCCTGATTATTTAACCTACAAATATATAATATAGAAGGCATTTAGAAACATAGGATCATAGATTGAGAACTGGATGGGACCACAGAAATAATGTGTCCAATTTCCTCAATTTACAAATAAGAAAACTGAGACCTACAGAGATTAAGTTTCTTCACAAATATCTTAAGGAGTGGATTATTCAATTAATTTTCTAGACACAAAAAATAAGCCCAGGAGCATGTATGTATCTAGTTGGATCCAAGATCTCACTGATATGGTATGCTTTACCTTTATGCAGAATGATTGCAGGGAGGACTATCTATCCTGTGTGAATCTTGTCCATGTTCTCCTATTAATGCTCCAAGGGGGAAGGAAGGGAGAATTTACTGAGCATCTCTGTAGATATGTGCATAGCATCTTTACTTGTTTATGGTATGTTCACTATAATAATTAGAAGCACATGAGTGATAATGATATGCCAATGCCTTTAGAGGCCACTCAGTCCATTGAGTTGTCTTATCTGTGGCTATCATCTCACTTAATACAATTTTCATGTCACTGCATAACTGATATTTGAAACTGATTTGACTTTGTTTTTCCCTACAATAAAACCAACTGAAGAATCAGGGACAAAATCCAAAAACTCTATCATTCCTAATTATGTATGGAATGACCAGCAGAAAACCCACTCATTTCCCAAACCCTTGCCCGATTACAAGAGTCTTCCTTGATCTGGGTCCCTTCTGAACTTCTTCAGCTCTTATTGTCTGCATTGTACGGTTCAATTAATCATATTCTGTTTTCTATTGTTTGCTGCTGTTTCGTGTGTTATTCTTGGCTCATTGACTGGATGAGAAGGTCCTTAAGGACAAAGAAGAAAAAGAATCTGAAGTGACAGATGGTAATATGAACTGGGGTCAGACAGCTGGAGGGTGGGACAATGTGGAGCAGTCAGAAGGGCAAGAGAAGGAGGGCTACTGACCATTTGGAGCTCCATAATCGCTGGAGAATTCTTCTCCCCAAGGATGGGCCAGGGAGTGGGGAGGAGGGTGCTGGACCTTGTAATGATGCAGATGTGCAGGAGTCACCAGAACGGAAGGAAGAGAGCTAGTAAAAGGATAAGGACCAGAGTATGACAGGGGCCTGGACAAACTGTAGAAGAATAAAAATGTTCCCAGGGATCTCACACTATAGAAAAAGGCACAAGACAATGGAAAGGGCTTTTTCTCTGCTGGGCAAAAAGAGGAGGCTAAGACTGCTGCTCAGGGTAGATAGGGGAGTGATGATGGACAGACAAGAGAAAGCAAAGGAGAGCATCTTGAGTCGCATTCTGCTTTTGAGCTCTCTTCCAGGGAGAATTATTTTTGGACTGGAAAGAACACACTAAAAATGTCTAAGGAGGCACAGAGAGTTTACATGAAGAGGGAGGCAGGAAAAGACTACTTTTTTGTCACTGATAAGTAGAAGTTCCTGGGCCATGAACTTCAGGATTAGGCTACTAAAAGACAATGAGTAGGATTTCTGTATTGTCAACGATCCAGAACAATTCTGAGGGACTTATTAGAAAGAGCGATATCCACATTCAGAGGAAGAATTGTGGGAGTAGAAACACAGAAGAAAAACAAGTGCTTGAACATATGGAATGATGGGGATATGATTTGGGATGTAGACTCTAAACGACCACCACAGTACAACTATCAATAATAAGGAAATAGGTCTTGATTAATGACACATGTAAAACCCAGTGGAAATGCATGTTGGCTATGGGTGGGCAAGTGGTTTTGGGGGGAGAGAAAGAACATGAATCATGGAAACATGGAAAATTTTTCTAAAAGATAAAAAAATGAATTAAAAAAGGTGTTCTGATCTTGAATCTGGTGCCCTATTCACTATGTCATGCTGCCTCTTCTAGAACATCTTCTTATAGGGCCAGTTAGTGAACACTCTCTAGAAAGGGAAGCAGTGGAAAACAGAGTTACTGCTGATAACCTCAAAAAGAATCATGCCATACTAACACCATCTCCTGTTCTTTTTTAAATAGACTTATTAGACTGCTAAATAGATTAGGGGAATTTTGGTGACATGGTTATCCTAAATATTAGTAAGCCATTTGACAAAATCTCTCTTTTGTTTTTGTGGATGAGGTGGGGAAAGGTGGCTCAATGAGAGTATGGTGAAGTGTATTGTGAGCTGTTTGAATGACTAGACCCAAGGAGTCTCATTAACGGTTTAATGTCAACTAGGAAGGAAGGAAGACTCTCCTGGAGTTTCCCAGGTTTAGTAGTATGTTCGGTACCAGTCGACATTTTTCTAACACCAAAAAAGGAATGGTGGCACACTTGCTAACTTTGTAGATGCCTCAAAGCTAAAAGGAAGAGCTGATGTATTGGACAAGACAATGTGAATTCAAAAAGATGAGGAGAACTCAGGGTTGATATGAAAAAATGAAATCTCCAGGAGATAAATAAAAAAAATTCAAACAACCCAAGTATATTACCAGGGAGGCATGGCTAGATAGCAATTCTGAAAAAAAAGAGCATTCAGGAAAGACTTACTACATGTCAGGCACTGTGCTAACCACTAGAGATCCAAAAAAGACAGAAATAGTCCTGCCCTTGGGATCTTTCATTCTAATGAAAGAGAAAACAAACAACTACACGTGTACAAGATATAGACAAGGCAAACTGGAGAGAATCTCTGAGGGAATACACTTTAATTATGAAAAACTGTGGCAAAATTGGGACATTAATACACTGCTTGTGGAATTGTGAATTCCAACCACTCTGGAGGGCAATTTGTAATTATTTGCAAAGGGCTTTAAAAGATTGCCTGACCTTTGACCCAGTCATATCGCTACAGGGTTTGTACCCCAAAGAGATAAGGAAAAAGACTTGTACAAAAATATTGATAGCCACACTCTTTGTGGTGGCAAAAAATTGGAAAATGAGGGGCTGCCCTTTAATTGGGGAATGGCTGAACAAACTGTGGTATCTGTTGGTGATGGAATACTATTGTGTTGAAAGGAATAAAGAACTTGAGGAATTTCATGTGAACTTGAATGACCTCCAGGAATGGATGCAGAGTGAAAGGAGCAGAACCAGGAGAATCTTATACACAGAGACGGATACACTGTGGTAAAATTGAATGTAATGGACTTCTCTACTAGCAGCAATGCAATGATCCAGGACAATCCAGAGGAACTTAGGAGAAAGAAAGCTATCCATACCCAGAGAAAGAACTGTGGGAGCAGAAATGTAGAAGAAAAACATATGATCAATCGCATAGTTCAATGGGGATAGGATTAGAGTTTTGATGTTAAAAGATTACTCTACTGCAAATATTAATGACATGGAAATAAGTTTTGAACAATGATACATGGCTAACCCAGTGGAACTGCTTGTCAGCTCCAGGAGGAAAGGGGTGGGGTGGGGAGAATCATGAATCATGTAACCATGGAAAAAATATTCTAAAGAAAAAAAGAAGAAAAACTAGCAAAAAGTCCTTTTACAGAGGATTTGAGCTAAGTCTTGAAGGAAGTTAGGGAAGACAGGAGTTGGAGTTGAGAAGAGAGAGCATTCCAGGAATAGGAGAAGTACAAACATACCACATCAAGAAATGGAGTGTCATGTGCCAGGAACAGCCGGAAGGCCAGTTCCACAGAATCATTGAGTACAAAGAAGGGAATAAAACATAAGAAAAACAGAAAGTTAGGAAAGGGGCAGCCTGCAAAGGGCTCTTAGAGACAAATAGAAGATAGTGTGAAACCTTCAGATACGGGCTTTAAGAAGATCATTTTGACAGCTGAGGGAAGGATGGACCTAAATATGAGGCAAGAGGATCAAGCATAAGGTCATTCTAGTGGTCCAGGCAGGAACTGATGAGGACAAAACCAGGGCAGTGGTTGGTTTAGCATTGAGAAAGGGATGTATAGGAAAGATGTGGCCAAGGGAGAAATTGCAGGACTTTATAACCTATTTTGGATATATAAGATGGATGGATTCAAGTAAGAAGTCACTGATGGCACCTTAGCTGTAAATCTATGATGCCTTCAACAGTAGTGGGAAAGATCAGGAGAGGAGGTTATAGAGACAAGATAATGAATTCATTTTGCACATATTGACTTTAAGATGCAGAAATACTAACTACATCCTTTAAATATCAAAACACAATAAAAATAGCAATTAATTCAAGGAACACAGACTAAAATAGAGGCTTCAAAATAGAACCATAAAGAATGAGTAGGTCAAAGAATAAATCGGCAACTATATGAAAGACAATAATGATGAGACAACACCAAAATTTCTGAGATGCTGCTAAACAAGACTTCAGAGGAAAAATCATATACTCCAAAACGTGCATTTATACAAGAAAAGAGAGGATTTAAGGGAGACTATACAATTTTAAATGTTAGAAAGTCAAGAAGCAAACTCAAAATATGAACAAAAGAGGAAATCTTGAAAATAGATAAATTTAAAAGCTACAAGACTATAGAAATTATAAACAAAATTAAATGCTGGTTTCTTGAAAGGCTAATATAACTAAAAAAAGTTTAGCCAATCTAATAAAAACAATTAAATTAAATCACCAAAATTTAAATAAAATGTAAAAGTTCAAGGTGAAAGCACAACAAACTCAGAACAAATAAAAAATAATTATCAGAATTTACCATGCTCTAAAATATGCAACAAACATGAGAATTCAATAAGAATTAGATTTTTAAAAAATTCAAATTGACAGAACATCTAAAAAGATATTAATAGATCTTAAATAATCCAGTCTCAAGAAAAGAACTAGCTCTAAATGAACTATCAAAGCAAGTTTGGTGGGATGGAGGGGAGACCCAGCTGGAGAACAATTCTACCATATTTTAAAGGAACAATTACATAGAATACACAAATTATTCTAAAAAAACCTGAATGAAAGAAATCTATCAAACTCCTTTAATGAAATAAACATAACCTTAATCCCTAAACCAAAGAGGTAAAGCAATGGAAGAAAAATATAGAATAAAAACAATCTTAAAAAATTTAATAAAAATCCTTATAAAAATTTACAGCTATTTTACAAAGAAATCACTCATTTTGATCCTGAAGCTTTACTAGAGATATAAGGATGGTTGAATCATTGGGGAAACAATCAAGATTAAAAAAAAACTTGATTATCTCAAGTGATGTAGAAAAATTCTTTGCCAAAGTCTTATAGTCATTCATGCCACACTGACACACACATACACATACATACCCACATACACAAACTCCTTACAAAAGAGGCATAGAGCAGGAAGAGGTTCTTATCCTGAGTTCATGAACTTGCTTTGTAAAAACATTTTGATAATTGTATTTCAATATAATTGGTTTCCATGGTAATACTATACACATTATCTTATGCATTTAAAAACATTATTCTGAAAAGGATCCAGAGGCTTAATCAGGCTTCTAAAGGGGTCCCTGACATGAGAAAAGATAAAACAAAATAAAAAAGTCTCCTTGTATAAAAATATAAGGTCTATCTAAAGCTAGTATTATATATAACATAGAAATATTAGAAGCTTTCTCCAAAAAAAAGAGGACTAAAGCAAAGATTCCCTCTTTCCTCCACTAGTATTTGACATAGTTCTACAATTGTTGGCAATAACAATAAAACAAGAAAAAGAAATTAAAGTTATATATTTAGATATATAGATATAGATATACACATAAGCAAAAGGAAAACTAAACTATTCCCATTTCTTGATGATAGAACAGTTAGAAAATCCTGGGGAATCTGAAAAAAAAACGCCACTATTTGAGAAAATGAGTAGCTTCAGCAAAGTTACAGGCTACAAAAAAAACCTTCAATAATCAACAGCACTTCTTTATAATACTAAGAAATTCCAAAAGGCAATAGTAGAAGAGAAACTTTCAGAACAGTTACAAAATGCATAAAATATCTGGGACTCAATCTACCATAGCACACTAAATACTTATATAGGTAGAATTACAAAACATTCCTTAGAAAAGATAACTGAAGGATATTGAGTGCTCATGGCTTATTAGTGCCAGTACAATAAAAATGGCAATACTATTAAAGTTAATAGGAAGATTTAATGCTATACCAAAGCTACCGAAATGATTCTTTACAGAGCTAGACAAAATAATATTCTTTTAGAAAAACAAAAGATCAAGAAGATCAAGGCAAAAAATAAAAAAGTCAAGAATGAAGGATGAGCTCTCCTCAAATTATATTATCAAGTCATAACCATCAAAACTATTGGTATTGATTCAAGAAAGAAAAATAGAGCAATGGAATAGACTGAACGAATAAGAATTAGAAATAGCTGAAGTCAGTAATTCAATGTTTGATAAACCCAACATCAATTACCTAGGAAAGAATTCCCTGCCTGATGAAAATAAATGAGAAAACTGAAAATAAGTCTGCCAACAATTAGTTTTAGACAAAGAACTAAAATCACACACACACACACACACATATATATATATATATATATATATATAAAATCAATCAACTCAAAATGGATATGTGGCTGGAGTAGTAAAGATTAAAATAAAGGAGCAGGTTATATTTTTACATCCGTGGCTCAGAGATGGTTAACCAAAGAAGGGATAAAAGACTGAAACAGATAAACTATATAATTTTTTATTTTAAAAGCAAAAGCTTAAAACAATTGTACAAAATGAATGCAACTAGGGTAATAAGAGAAACTCAACTAGGAACAAAAACAATCTAAGTGAAAGAACTCTATTATCCAAGAATCATACACACAAAGAGAAATATATGAAACCAAAATCCATTCTCCAATTGATGAATGGTCAATGGAAATGAGTAATTTTCAAAAGAAGAATTACAAACTATTGGATATTATTCTGATGTTCAAATTATGTGATCAGATAAGAATCTTTTAAGCTATGCTTTGTCAAAAAAAACAATTCATTTCTGTGGAAAGAGGAAGAGATGAGAATAAGAAAAATGATGCAAAAAATAAACAGTGAGAAGCAGGAAAAGATGGAAAATGCTTTTAGTACATTGAATAGAATAGGATAAGAATGTCTTTTTTTAAAGGTCATTTGCAAATAGCAGGGACCAACATAATAAACATAATTTGCCTAACCAAAACAATTAATTAATTAAATCATTAATATCACCAGCTAAGCAAGAAAGATGAGCCAGGTGATTTTCCCCTTTTAAACTATTGATTCGACAAATCTAACCTCTACAATTTCACTTTGGAATTCTCTATATTGGACAGAAGAATCATACATGGAGTCAACTTGTCCACTTCTAAAAAAAATTGTTTTAGAGAAAACTCATGCTGAGACATCTTAGTACAACTACACTAGCAAAGTAAAGCTGATCTGACCATGACTTAATGGGGAGTGAGATCACTATCATTCAGTATTTTGTAGGATCATAAGATTTAGGGCTCAAAAGGATTTTAATAAAAACATAGTCTAAATCTTGTTTCACAGATGAAAAAGGTGAGACAAAGAGGTTAAATGACTTGTCCAAGGTCACATACCTAATAAGTACTAGAGCCAGGAATAAAATCCAGGGCATCCCATTTCATATCTAGTGCTATTTTAATTCGAAAAGCTGTCATAGAGAAAAGGGAATTGTACTGCTTGGTCACAGAATGAAGAAGTCAACAAATATTTATCAAGCTTTTTAGATAGTAAAGGAAGTATCTTTTTTTTTCCCCAAGGACAAAGTCCTATCCTGAAGGAGTTTGCATTTTATTGGGGGAGTATCTGTGTGTCTTTGGGAATGGGGAAGTATATTCCATCAACCAATATTTATGTATTATGCATTTTCTATGTGTAACAAGGGACTGACCAATGAGAATATAATCCTTAATAGCATGTGCATTGTACTTCCCTTGATGCAAATCTCAATGTGGCGCTTTGTGATAATAATAATAATAATAACAACATTTAGATAAAACTTTTAGATTTTAAGTCCTTGAATACATACATACCTTGGAGATATTGCACGTTCGGTTTCAGAACACTGCAGTATGATGAATATTATAGTGGCAGGGAAGAAAATACACATTTATAAAGGGTTTAATGTGTGCTAGGCACTGTGGTAAGAGATTTTTACAAATATTATCTCATTTGAGCCTCACGACAACCCTGTGAGGTTGGTGCTATTATTATCTCAATTTTATGGTTGAAGAAATTGAGGCAGCAGAGTTTACAAGACTTACCCAGAGTCACACAGCCATAAAGTGTTTGAATCCAAATTTGAACTCAGATCCTAATGTCAGGCCCAACACTCTACCCCCTGCATTATCAGTAGCTTTAAAGACATAAAGGCAAAAATGGTTATTTACTTCAAGAAGTTATACAATATATGCATGCACATGTGCACAAAATACACATACTATAGAGTAGCCATATGGGGGCAAAGAAGAGACTCAGTCAAATTAGAAAATTTTGAAGCTCAATGGATATGATATAGATTTTCCCTCTACATAAGGAACTTCCCAAAACTAGCTGTACAGAAATGGAATGGATATTCTAATAAAGTAGTGATGGAGGTACTCAAGAAAATGCTGAATGATCACTTGCAAGAGAAGTTGGATATTATAGAAGGAATTCACAAATCAGGTAGTGGTTTTTCCTCATTTGCAAAATGAAGGACTTGGACTAGATAATTTCTAGTCTCTTCCAATTCTAAAATCCTTTCACTCTGTAACTCCTTTCATCTCTAAGATTCTATAAAAATCAACTTCTTTCAAAGCCTATTCTTTCCTCCATGTCATAATTTATTTCTGCAAATCTCAAGATATCATTTTCTTTCTTTGTGTCAATGTAAGTTAATTACACTAAACAGTTACCAATCTGAGAACATATCTCCGATTTATTACAAGTTGATCCCACTGACTTTGTTCTTGTTGCCAGCATAAAAACTTTGTTTATTTTACAATCCTTCTGCCGAAAAGAGTCTGGGTTTTGGTGACAGGAGTATTAGAACACAGGCATTATGGACATAAAATTAAATAACTACAAGTAATGTTTAAAATATATTTCAAAAGCCATTTGTCATAGATGAGACCTTCTCTTTGAGGAAGGAGGAAATACAGTAGAGTTTGCCTGATAAGAATGAAAAAAAAACCCTATGAAAACAAATCTTTCCTAGCAATACCACCAAATTCTGCATGAGTTCATATCAAATGCAAAAAAGAAAAGAACTCCAATTGTTGGAGTCCTTTATTTCAGCTATGGCTTCGTAATCAGAAAATATGGACCTGATGTTTGATAAGTTATCAAATACGATATGAATAAGTCATGTTGGAAAATCATCAAGAAGGTCCATTACTCTTATCCCCCATTCAAATAGGAAACTAGGTCTCAACATAAAAGGAGAGAACGTTGGATTTGGAAAAGTCTTCCGAGAGCTTCTCTTCCATCTACTCACTGAAGCACTGGCCTCAATAACCAGATCCTCATTCAGAATTCTCCATCCTAATTTGAAACACATTCCTCCATCAAGTACTTCTCTGGGCCTTCATGATTCCCTTCAGCTTTCAAGATCCATTTTCAATTTATTACTCAAACTGTGACTTGCCTGAGGAGATATCATAATGAATGGAAGATAGAGTCAATCTACCTCTGGGCTTTCTACCTAGGTGACAGGAGCCTGGGCAATATCTTTAACCAGAAAGATCTGCTCTTTTAACTATGCTTTGAGGTTACGGACAATTCTAGTTTTGATCAATTATTTAAAAGCTTTACTTATTCTACAATCAACATTGCATGATCATTAAATTATAATTTATAGAGTATTCACAAATTCCAAGAATGTTAGATATTTGGTCGTTCCATTATTTTTTTTCTGTGCTAGTCATTCTCTTTTTCCCATCTTTTTTTTTAAATTTTTTAATCATTTATTAATATTCATTTTTAACATGGTTACATGATTCATGCTCCTACTTTCCCCTTCCCCCCCCCGCACTCCCCCCACCCATGGCCGATGCACATTTCATTCCAATGTTTTTTAAAGATTATCATCCACCCTAAAATGTGTGCGTCAGAATGGTGATGAAGGGATCTTTTCAATAAAATGTTTTCCTCGTTTGATATTGTGCTTGTCACTGTCAACTACACGTAGCTTATAATGCGATTCACTGAACAACCTCATCCTCTGGAAGCATGTACCAAAACCCTCGATTTAATTAAAAGAGAACGGCTTTCTGACTCACATCTTAGGCAATATTTTTCACTGTCTCCCAATCACAATGGTTTCTGAAAGATTTCACTTGTAAAAGTAGGTTAGAAAACACTCTGCAAGAGAGAAAGGGGAAAAAATTCAATCTGAATATCATCTGGTACCTTTAAAACTAAAAGTTTTCATTTTTAATATTGAATTAGAACACTTAAAATTTTCACCCATTTACATTTGACTAAAGTTTTAGGCGATCAAACAATATGGGTCAAATGTAAATATTGTCTATTATAGTCAATGTTGATCAGCACTGTTACAGTAGATCAGGCTGGACTTGGAAGGAGGAACACCTGTTTTCCAATCTTGCTTCAAGCACTCACTCACTGCTGTGAAAACATGGGCACTGTACCTCTCTGAGCGTCAGGCACTTCCCTGTTAGAGGAAGAAGGGCTGCAATCTATATTGGTGGATAGAGTTCTGGCACTTGTAAAATAATAGGTGCCCAACATAGAAATATTTCTAATGTCAAGGTTAAAAAGGAGCAATGTGCTACCTTGTATTTGATTGAGGGGCAGCACCGCCTGGTTGTTCCACAAACAAGATACTCCCATGTCTCAGATCTAGGAATTTTCTTGGGCTTGCCCTCATTGTTAGAATATTCTTCCTCCTCCTCTCTGATCTCCCTGGCTTCCTTTGAGTCCCAACTAAAATCTCACCTACTATAGGCAGCCTTCTTTAAACCCTCTTCATTCCAGTGCCTTCTCTCTGTTCATTATGTCCTATTTAGCCTGTATATATTGCTTCGTATATATTTATCTGCATGCTGTCTCCCCAGTTATATAGAATGTTCCTTGAGGGCACAGACTGATCTTTGGCCTCTTTTTTATCTCCACCACTTAGTATAGTACCTGATATGCAGTAGGTGCTTAATGTTTATTTATTGACTCCCTTAACTAATTCTAGGAACTTTTTTTTCCCCAGAGAGCCTAAAGTTATCTCTGAAACTTCTTTTATCACTCCTAGTTCCACCCTTTGGGGCCAAGCAGAGCAATTCTTCTTTCCCCCAGGAGCCCTTCAAATACTTGATAACAGCTGACATAGCTGTCTTGAGTCATTTCTTCTTTAGACAAAATATACTCAGTTCCTTCAACCTCAATATCTATATTGCACAGTCATATTTATTCCAAAGCTTAACATAGCACTGGAGCTCAATTCAATGGGCGTTTATCATACATGCACAGGCAGGTATACACACACACACACACACACACACAATGCATTGTGATAGGTGCTGCGGATACACAGTCCCTACTTTCAAAAAAATACTAGGAATGGGGCATCTGGGTGGCTCAGTGGATGGAAAGCCAGACCCAGAGGCAGGAGGTTCCTGGGTTCAAATATGGCCCCAGACACTGCGTAGCTGTGTGACCCTGGGCAAGTCACTTCACCCCCCGTTGCCTAGCCCTTACCAATCTTCTGCCTTAAAATCAATATCTAAGGCAGAAGGTAAGGGTTGTAAAAAAAAGAAGATGATACTGTGAATACAACATGCAAACAGACAATATAGTAAAATTAAAGCAAAGGAAAACTTCAACTAAGGAACCATTGGAGGTTTCCCATAGAAGGTAATACCTGATTACCAAGGTAAGCAAGAGATTGAAGGAGTACATTCAGTGAGTGGGAGAACAGATTATGCAAAGGGATAGAGGTGGATGGGGTGCACAAACACACACATAACTCAAAATAAAGGAGGGCTCTTAGCACAAGGAAACCAAAGTCACTTTGAATGTCTTTCAGAAGATATGAATTCCCATTTAAATATCTCAGTCTTGTAAAAGAAGGTAACACAGAGGACAGCTGGGTAGCTCAGTGGATTGAGAGCCAAGCCTAGAGATGGGAGGTCTTGGGTTCACATCTGGCCTCAGACACTTCCCAGCTGTGTGACCCTGGGCAAGTCACTTGACCCCCATTGCCTAGCCCTTAGCATTCTTCTTGGCCTTGGGACCAACACACAGTATTGCTATCCCAAGGCAGAAGGTAAAGATTTTTTTTAAAAAAAGAAACTAACACAGAGTAAAACCACATATTATTGTTAATAATAATAATAATAATAATAATAGCTGATCCTTGAAGGAATACATTTTACATAATCTTCCAACAATTCTGTAGTTAGTACTACTATTAACTCCATTTTACAGATGAGATAACTGAAACTTAGATGAGTTGTATGATGTCCTGGATCTCAGAGCTAGTGATTCTCGGTGGAAGAATTAACTCCCAAGTTTTCATTCATCCCAGTTCAGCTGCCTATCCCCTATACATCACAGTGGGCTGATATTCTGATAACAACTACATCTCGAGAGGTCCTGAGGAAAACAAAATCTCTGCTTAACATTACCCCCAATTCCCTGTTTCTATGGATTATCCCCTTCCTCCTTATATGTTGCAGTAGGGTATGAAAAAGAAGATTAAAAAGATGGGGAAGTGAATATGCAGACATCAGGTCCATGAGTCACTTGTTTTCTCCTGGTGTATCTTCATTTACCTATTCATGCCAGAACTCATTTCGCTCATAGAGAATGAAGCGATGAGTAATACTTTCTCTTCTCTTCCGTCTTTATGCAGAACGAGGATATTGTGCACTGCCACCCAATCCAGAGAACGAATCAAGGTTGCACACGCCGAGCCTGGTGAGGGTCACCAGGAAGAGTGGAGAAGTCTTGGATTCCCCCAAAACCATACATTTCGAAATATTAAATCCAAACAAACTGAGCAACAATCATTTCAAATGACCGTGAGGATCAAGTAGAATAGAAGAAAAGAGAGAGGTCTTTTCACTCAGCAAATGCCATGATTTATTAATGTTATCATGCAAGAGAAATTCAAGGTCATGCTTTCGCATATTCTAACTTAGCAGTACATTTCCGATGAAGGGATGAAGCATGTTAACATTTTACTCAAGTTTCAAAGCATCTTAAGGCGGTTGGTTAAGTGGCCCAGGAGAGAGAAAATGGACCTGGAATCCAGAAGACTCAGTTCAAATGTGACCTCAGACATTTACTAGCTATGTGACCCTGGGCAAATCTCTTAACTTCTCTATGCCTATTTCCTCAACTGAAAAATGGGGAAAACAATGACACCAGCTCCCACAGTTGGAAAGATTGTAGGAAATATTATTTATGAAGCTCTTTACAAGCCTTAAAACATCATACGGGGGGCAGCTGGGTGGCTCACTGGATGGAGAGTCAGGCCTAGAGACGGGAGGTCCTAGGTTCAAACCCGGCCTCAGACACTTCCCAGCTGGGTGACCCTGGGCAAGTCACTTGACCCCCATTGCCCACCCTTACCACTCTTCCACCTAGGAGAGACAATACACAGAAGTTAAGGATTTAAAATAAAAATTAAAAAAAAAACATCATATGGCTATTATTAACTAGCATTATTATTACTGTCATCTGACGATCTATTTAGTCATTAATATGGCTGAGCACTCATTACACAAATGGCCTCTTTCTAGGTGGGGAGAGCATGGCAGTAACTGGTAATATATTTACAAAGCTGTTTAAAATAATTTTTTAGTCCGGTTGAGCTTCAGAGAAGATTCATTTCAGGAATACATGCTTTTCAAGCCATTATGGAAAAAATCTCCATAAATCTCCATCTGCCTTGCATATAGAACATCACCCAGAAGATATGCTTGTAAGACATTTTCAGCTGTTTTAATACATATTAAATAGAGACTACACGTTTAATTCAATAAGAATGAGATGTTGGTCACAGACCCAGTGGTTAGCCCTCTATGTCAGATATCGTTCTCGTAATAAGGATAACGAAGACAAAAAAATAATGGTTTCTTCAAGTCTACATGTGCGATACGATACTTCGATTTTTTTAAAAATCAAAGTGATGCTTTCACTGATCTGGGGAACTCCCAGGAAGAAAACGTCCTCTCTCAGTGCAAACAGGTTCCTTTTCTGCATTTCCTTAGAGAGCTGGCTGCCCCTAATGGTGAGACGGTAAGGAACTTGCCAGTCAGTGTGTATCAGACGTGGGTACAGAGCCAGTCATTCCTGATTCTATCAACCCCATCTGTATGCAGGTAAGGATAATGCACATACAAGATAGCATGACAGAGTTTAGAAAGGGAGAAAATACAAATGTGATCTGGGCTTCGAGCCTGGTGCATTTGCATAAGACTCTTCTTGTTTTCCATTCAAGAAAGGGCACATGTGGTTGCATGCTGTCTTTAGGGAGAAACCCCTGGAGAGAAAGGGAGAAAAGAATTTGAGAAGCAGCAGACACGTAAAGGAGCCAGTGCCTTGGAATCAGAAGAAATAAAAAAAGAATAATCGGAGCATATTATGCACAGTGAGATGCTACTAAAAGTGAGAACACACAAAAAAGAGGGATTCTTTAAAAAATATAAAATACCCAATCAAAAGCCCAGATAGAAATCTTAAATAATCCAATCTCAGCAAAAGAAATAGATCTAGACATAAAGGAACTACCAAAGGAAAAGATTCTGGCTCTCATGGAGTCATAGGAGAACTCAATTTTTAAAAAACAGTTAGTATTCATATACCACCAGTTATTTTCAAAAAGTGAGGGGGGGGCAGCTGGGTAGCTCAGTGGATGGAGAGCCAGGCCTAGAGACGGGAGGTCCTGGGTTCAAATCCGGCCTCAGACACTTCCCAGCTGTGTGACCCTGGGCAAGTCACTTAACCCCCATTGCCTATCCTTACCACTCTTCCACCTATGAGTCTAAAAAAAATTTTTTTTAAAAGTGAGGGGGGAAAAACATCCTCCCAAAATCCTTTTTCTGGGACAAAAATAATCCTAATACCTAAACCACAGAAAGAAAACTATATACCAAGATAATTAACGAATGTTCATTTGAAAATTTTAAATAGCATCTTGTTTTACAGACTACAGTGGTTTATCTAAGAAATCATTCATTATGACCAAGTAGGATTTATAGCAGGGATGCAAGGATAGGTCAATATTAGGATAACAATCAACCTTTTTAACCATCTTAAAAAAACAAAGCATACAAAAGCACATGATCAACTCAATAGATGCAGAAAAATCCTTTGACAGAGTATAACACTTTTATGCTAAAAACAACAACCAAGAGATAAAAGCAATTTACAAAACATAAAATGGATAACTTTGATTTCTTGAAATTGAAAATGAATGCATCTAGGATAAGAAGAGAAGTGGCTGAATGGGGGAAATTTTTTCTATCCATTTTTCTATCCAAGAAATTTGTCCAGTCATTTTTCAGTCATGTCTAAAAGATAAGGAAGTGGTTTGCTGTTTCCTTCTGCAGCTCATTTTACAGATGAGGAACTAAGGCAAACAGGGTTAAGTAATTTTCCCATGAAGATGAGTCTCCCTGATTCTGAGTCGTGTGCGTGTGTGTGCGTGTGCGTGTGTGTGTATGTAATATAGCCATTCCTTAATAGATAACAAACAGTTCTCAAAAGAAGAGTTGTAAGGTATTCATAACCACATGAAAAAGTGTTCCAAGTCACTAATAATAAGAGAAATAGAAACTGGCTTTACCTCCCACCCTGCAAATTGATAAAAATGACCAAAAAATGGCAATGGTGTTGGAGGGGTTGTGGAATAATAGACACATTAATACAATGCAGGTGCAGCTATAAAATTGTACAACCATTTTGTAAAACAATTTGAATTACGCAAATAAAGTGACTAAATATCTATATTCTTTGAACCAGAAACTCCATTAATGGGCTAATATGGCAAGAAAGGCATCAAGAAGGAAGTCCCCATTTACTAAAAAAATATTTATAGAAGCACTTTTTGTGATAACTAAGAGTTGGAAACAAAGTAGATGCTCATCATTGGGGAATGGCTAAACAAATTTTGGTACACAAATATAAATGTAGTGAAATATTGCCATGTTGTACAAAGTGATGTGTGTGATGAATACAGAGAAGAAAGGAAAGAAAATCGGCAGTAACTATAAAAATATAAATGGACAAAACCCATAACAAAAATGTTGTAAAATTATATAGAGCAAAAGCATAGAATGGAACTACTTTCACAATTCCCACTCACACTGTAGGGCTACTGTGTTCTTTGAGAGCTCTAGGGTTAACTGTAAGTGGTTATGGGGGGATTTTTCAGTGATGGCAAACCTTTTAGAGACCAAGTGCCCAAACTGCAACCCTCACACCACATGTGAGCCCCCCACCTTTCTCCAGACAGAGGAGGGAGGAAACACTCCAACTGGGCTGTTGGACAGAGGGGTGGATCATATGATATGAGAAATGTCCTCAGGTACACATTGAGAGAGGGAGGGAAGCACCTCCCTCCAGCATGCATGCGATAGGTTTGCCAACAAGGGTATATGTCAGTGATTCCCAAAGTGAGCGCTACCGCCCCCTGGTGGGTGCTGCAGCAATCCAGGAGAGCAGTGATGGCCACAGGTGCATTTATCTTTCCTATTAATTGCTGTTAAAATTAAAAAAAAATAATTTCCAGGGGGCTAAGTGATATTTTTTCTGGAAAGGGGGCGGGAGGCCAAAAATGTTTGGGAACCACTGCTATAAGTCATTATCTCACATCAGTGTTATTTCCCCCCATTGATTATCAGTTGATGTTAGTTAGTCAGAGACAATTGGTTTTTAAGCAGGGGTTTCTTCTAAGCAGGGATAAAAAAAGAACAGGTAGAACAAAAATGTCATCTCAAATATTTGTAAAAAACTTCTCCAACCAGTACAGGGAAAAGTGGGCTCAATGTTAGAGTGTATATGTGCCAAAGGAATAACTCATAGGTCCTGGCTGATAGAAGCCTCTTTCTACCCTTCATAGGCTATCCGTAACATTCTTCTTAGGCATATTGTAGATTTACTGCTCTACTCTTTGTAGACCTGTGAATCTGCTTTTCTCATCTCATTCAATTTGTTCTTGGCTCCTGAGTCAGACAAAATGTTGTAAGGATTTTGATGTGAAGATAAAAGTCCCAAATCTTCCAGTCATTTAAAGTTCTTCACGTCCCCTTTAGGCCAAGACAAGGAGTTGGAGGACATCAAAGCAGATGTAGCCAAGGCAGGGAAGGGCTCTGCTTCTCTCCATGCCCCAATCAGAAATGCTCTTTCCTAGATCACTGCTCACGCAAATCCCCATTACTAGTGAGGTTGAAGATTTTATAGATGCCCCAGAGCTCCATCCACTAATCCACCCAGGCACCTTTAGATCACCTAAAGGCCACAAAGTAGTAAAATACTCATTTCCTTATGGAAATAGACTTGACATATCTTACATGCAACAAAGAAGCACTAAATGATTTCGTTATAAATTTGTCCTATTACTGTTTGGTTTAACTCACACCCAAAACATGAATAAGAAGCAGTATCTATCTAGCTCCTACTTAAAATCATAGCAATTTAGCTTATATAGAACGTACATTGTTCATAAAGAAAGACAATACATAGACACAGTTCATGCCTTTAAGGGATTTGCACCTTAAGACAGACAGATAATTCAGGCAGCATAAAAT
This sequence comes from Gracilinanus agilis, assembly GCF_016433145.1. Taxonomy (NCBI): domain Eukaryota; kingdom Metazoa; phylum Chordata; class Mammalia; order Didelphimorphia; family Didelphidae; genus Gracilinanus; species Gracilinanus agilis. Next base: position 42,892,835 of record NC_058136.1, read on the forward strand.
GCCATTCCGCTGACTCCAATTTTGTTTATTAAGCAAAATTGAAATGACCAACGCATAGGAAAGGGTATATAGTGGCCCAACTTCACAGCTCCTATGAATCCATCTATCAATTGCCTTTCATCACTTCTAGACTAAATATTATCTTGGTCAGGTGCTGAAATTTCATTCAATAGAACAAACTGGAGTCTTTATGTCCCGTATCCCCCATCCCCACCCATATAGGAAGACAGAGGCAGACACGTTGGAATATCCAAGAGGGAAAAGCAATCTTCAGCTCCTAAATTCAACTCAAATTCACGGATGAAGCCTGAGATAAATATTGGAGACAAAAGATAAAGTGAGAAAATATAACCTGCACTCATCGTACAAGTGGCACTGACAGACAGGCTTGGAGAGAGGGAGCCCGAGGGAAGCCAGCATCCTTTCTAAGACTGTCCCACCCCCAAGAGGTACGGACTGTGCTACCTATCAGAGATCCTGTCTGCCAGCCCTAGTGTGTATTGCTATCTCTCCATTTTAACAAACTCAGTTTCTAAAAGAACACTAACATCAATTTGGGATTAAGGGCCTTTTGTGGTAAAATGCGTACACACACACACACACACACACACACACACACACACACCATACAAGATTCCTTAAGCATAGTTCTGACCAAGTAATTCTCCTACTCAAACTTCAGTGTCTCCCTGTCATATCTTAGGTCAATTATCAACGATTGTACGTGGCATTTAAAGCCCTTCACAACTTGCCCCTCACTTACCTCTTCGGCCTGACTTGGCCAAACTGGCCGCCTTCCTGCCCCTCACAGTGCCACTCAACATCCTGTCTCCCTGCCTTATGAACAGGCTGTCCCTCACTCCTAGGGCATATTTCTTCCTCACCTCCACTTTCGAGAATTTCTGGATTCCTTCAAGATGCATTTCCAAAGCCTCTTGACTTCTTCTTAGCTACTAGCATTCCCTCTCCTCCAAAAGTACCCCCTATAGCTCTGATGTACATTCATACACATATAAGCCGCCCCTCTCAACAAACAGAATGTAGCAAATGACTTGACGGGATGAATCGTTTCTCTCTGGCATAGAATCTGACATTTAATAAGTGCTTGTGGATCAATATTTTAACACGTCAAATGGAAACTAAGACTCGTCTCGTCCGTTATAGCAATTATAGCAAATTAGAATATGAAAGAAAACAATGGCATTCGTTTTCTTTCCTCAGTAAAGGCGTTCTCTCACTTGGAACTATGGGGTTGTGACTTTATGGTTTTCATCTCCCTGTCTGTGTCATTTTGACAATATTATACTATAATAGATGCAACACTGCTCCTCTAATAACCATGCACTCATAACCCTAATTTGATGCAGCCTTTGTAGTTCTTTGATATAAATAATATTAAGTATTGTACCGTAATATCTAGCCCCTATCATTCATGTCTGACAGAGCTTTCATGCTAAATTACAAGCAATGCATTAGAAAGCTGTGTGTACGATAACCAGAAGATGTATCCATTTTCCTCATGTTACACAAACAGAGCAACCATGGGAGAAGTAAAGGACAGGAAATCTGGGGGGAGCTTATTAATTGAAAGAAACCTGGTTTCTTTACTTGAGGTCAGAATCGGGGCTTATTTATTTCCAAGATTTCCTATAGAATTGAATTATTCTGAAGATCCAGAATGTCTAATATTGACTGCCCTTCAGGGGATCGCACTTATGAAATAAACCATGCAATTTACGAACAATTACAGTGTGTAATTGGCCCCATCCTCAAGTTCCTGTCAGTGTGTCTTCTGAAAATAACCACGAGAAAACTGACCTCCTAGCATTTTTCGTGGATCCCTAAATTGAAAACAGTTATGTCAACAAATGTTCCTATCCCAGATGGCATTTAGCTAGACATGAGTTTTTTTTTCCCCCTAACAAAACTGATTAAGCAAAGTCTGTTTGCGTCACCACTTTCAATTGCTCAACTGCTATTTCTTTTTCCACATAAGAACACTAGCCTGGGGTAGGGCTACAGAGCAAATGAATTATGTTTTCTTCTCCATCATAGCAAAAACTCCCCACCATATGGCAAATTGAAGATGCACCAGTTTAGTCACTCGTTGGCATTATTATTTGGGAAAATGGCTACATTCTTGTTGATGACATGTTCCCAAAGGCACGGAAAGTGTCAAATGTGGAGACATAAAAAGTACAAGAAAATCCTAGTAAATCAATAGCTTTCAAAGTTGGGGAAGGGAAAACTAAACAGAATCTCAGGCTTGCAGGAAAATGGAATATGAGTATGCTTAAGGAGCTTTATTCAGTGTGGCCGACAAATGTGTGGCTTCTTTCAGAGATGAGTTCCCTGCCTACATTCAGCTGCGGATTGTTCATTTTCATAGCCATTGATGAATCAGAACAGGAAGCACTGCAAGAGGGAGCCTACTCTAACTGATGTTTGTGGAAAGCCTTAAGTTTCCTAGACTCCTTTCTTCAGGAGTAGATACTACAAGTCTAGTTATTCCCATTTCAAAGTTGAGGAAAATGAAGTCCAAAAAACTTAGCTGAGTTGCCTCCACTCACTTAGCCAATAAAAATTCCAAGGAAAATTTCAATGTAAATGTCTGCCATTCTTTCCATTATACCCAGATGCTCTCCCAAACATTAAAACAATCAACAAGTATTTATTAAACGCCTGGTATGTACTAGCTGCTACACTAGGATGAGACAGTTTCTTTTCACAATGAGTGTGCATTCTAGTGGAGGGATACTCTATAAAGACAGGCAGATATACTTACATCTATATGCATTATATATAAATATATACTACATATGTACACATAAATACACATACATATGACTATATGTATGTGTCTGTATAGAGTTGTTAAAAACAAGGTAGTTTGTAAGGGATGGCATTCGTGTTGGAAGGGGCAGGCAGGAGACAGGTCAGAAAAGGCTTCATGCAGATTATTTCTTTCTTAAATGAAGAGAAGAACCTTTATGGGGCAAAAGTAAAGCAGGAATACACAGGAATCCTAGAAGTAGCAGCCTGACCCTGCTTCCATCTTAACCCTCATAGCCATCATTCTGGGAAGCAAGTCCTGTGGAGAAGGAGCCAGGTATCCCAACCAACTGCCATAAAGAAGGCAAGGGAAGACAGCCTAAATGAAGAAAAAGGGCACTGAGAAGGGGGTGGGGGGAGAGAGTGAGCTAAGAGTTTGCATGGGCCAGGTAAACCAGGCCACTTCTACCATCTTGTCCATCATCTCCCCTTCGACCTTTATGGCAATAGCCTAGGACTTTGACCTTGAGAGCCTTAAAAAAACAATATTCCAGCACATCCAGGGGTGGAGCCAAGATGGAGGAATAACTAGAGCAGCAGCTCTGTGTCACCATGAAAATCCTCTGCAACCAAGATTACAATATCTCCGCAAACGAATACAGGAATCAACAAAGAGATAAAGTGAAACAACTTTCAAGAAAAGAAAAACCCAAAAGGTAGGCAGAGACCATCTGGGGAACTGGGGTGAGAGAGGAAGAGAGCCAGCAAGAGGCTATAGCAAGGAGGGAAGAGCAAGCCAACAGCAAACCACAACCCCACCCCTACCCTACATCTGCAGTTACAGGTTCTGAAATTAATCCCTAGATAACGTTTAGACCCTGAAAGCCAGCCTAGGCAAATAATAGTCCAAGCCAACCCATACCCCTTGAAATTTCAAACCTGTGGAAAAGTCCAGAATCCCAATACAGGGCAATCTGGGCTAAAGAGGGCTGATCCATGTGGGCCCAGAGTGAAGCCAGGAATGCCAGTCTGCGCTTGGGATGAGGACATAATCCACAGTTTATGGTGAGGACACAGTTCACAGGGTAGCACTGTCCCCCATCCCCATCTTTTTGCCCAAAACTAAGGGTGGGGCTTCAGGACAGCAATCCAGTGGGTGCCTGATTGAATCAAGAACACCTTGAGACCAAAGGTTTGAGCCTAATCTTGTGACTAGAACTTGATCAGCCCCTGACCTTATCAAGTTCAAAGTGAGATCAAAATCTTACACCCAAGTCTGAGGAAAGTCTTTAAGCTCTCAGCATCTCAAGGGTCAATTGAATCAGCAAGGGGAAGGGGCTCTCAGAGTTCTCAGGCCTCAGAACATCAATAAGCACATGAGAAAGTGTTCTAAATCTCTAATAATTAAAGAAATGCAAATCAAAATAACTCTGAGGTACTACCTCACATCTAGCAGAATGGCTAAAATGATAGCAGGGGAGAGTAATGAATGTTGGAGGGGACGTGGCAAAATTGGGACATTAATGCACTGCTGGTGGAGTTGTGAACTGATCCAACCATTCTGGAGGGCAATTTGGAACTATGCCCAAAGAGTGATAAAAGAATGCCTGCCCTTTGATCCAGCCATGCCATTGCTGGGATTGTACCCTAAAGAGATCATAGATAAACAGACTTGCACAAAAATATTTATAGCTGCACTCTTTGTGGTGGCAAAAAACTGGAAAGCGAGGGTATGCCCTTTGATTGGGGAATGGCTAAACAAATTTGTTATCTGATGGTGATGGAATACTATTGTGCTCAAAGGAATAATAAACTATAGGAATTTCATGTGAACTGGAAAGACCTCCAGGAATTGATGCAGAGTAAAAGGAGCAGAACCCAGAGAATGTTGTACACAGACTGATACACTGTGGCACAATCGAATGTAATGGACTTCTGTACTAGCAGCAATGCAGTGACCCAGGACAAAGGATTTGGTATTGGCTAAGAGAACATTACAAAATGTAAATTGAATGACTATGAATATTATCAAATTAAAAAAGTTTTGTACAAAAAGAATGCAACCAAAATTAGAAGGAAAGCAACAAACTGGGAAAACATTTTTATAACAAAATTCCCTGACAAAGGCTTAATTTCCCAAATATATAAGGAACTAAGTCAAATTTACAAAAAAAATCAAGTCATTCCCCAATCAACAAACGGTCAAGCATGAAGAAATCAAAACTATTAATAAGCACATGAAAAAGTATTCTAAATCCCTCCTGATTAGAGAAAAGTAAATCAAAACAACTCTGAGGTACCACCTCATACCTAGAAGATTGGCCAAAATGACAGCAAAGGAAAGTAATAAATGTTGGAGGGGATGTGACAAAATTGGGATACTAATGCATTGCTGGTGGAGTTGTGAACTGATCCAACCTTTCTGGAGGGCAATTTGGAATTATGTGCAAAGGGCTTTAAAAGAATGCTTGCCCTCTGATTTGTCCATACCACTGCTGGGTTTGTACCCCAAAGAGATAACAAGGAAAATATTCATACAGAAATAATTATAGCTGCATTCTTTGTGGTGGCAAAAAAATTGGAAAACAAGAGGTTGTCCATCAATTGGGGAATGGCTGAATAAATTGTGGTATCTGATGGTTATGGAATATCATTGTGCTGAAAGGAATAATGAACTGGGGGAATTCCATGTGAACTAGAACGACCTCCAGGAATTGATGCAGAGCGAAAGGAGCAGAACCAGGAGAACATTGTACACAGAGACTCATACACTGTGGTAAAATAGAATGTAATGGACTTCTGTTCTAGCAGCAATGCAATGACCCAGGACAATCCAGAGGAACTTAGTAGATGGAACGCTATCCACATACAGACAAAGAAATGTGGGAGCAGAAACACAGAAGAAAAAGATATGATCAATCATGTAGTTTGACAGGGATATGATTAAGGTTTTGATATTAAAAATTCACTCTACTGCAAATATGAATAACATGGAAATAGGTTTTGAATAATGATATATAGATAAACCGGTGGCATTGCTTGTCAGCTCTGGGAGGGGGGAGTGAAGTGTGTGGGGGATTCATGAATCATGTAATAATGGAAAAGTATTCTAAAAAATTTTTTAAAGAAAAAAAAACAGTATTCTACAAACCACCAAACCTACTTCTAGACCAGTCCCTGTAGCCATCATTGAGGGAGAGGTCATTGTGAAGATGCAGCCTGGAAAATTCTCCTGAAGGTATCATAGCCACAGCTACTGAGGACCTATCTTGTCACCAAATTCTCAGGCCCTGTCAAATATTGCAGCATCAGAAACTGTTTTTTTTTAAACCCTCACCTTCTGGCTTGGAGCGGTAAGGGCTAGGCAATGGGGGTCAAGTGACTTTCCCAGGGTCACACAGCTGGGAAGTGTCTGAGGCCAGATTTGAACCTAGAACCTCCCGTCTCTAGGCCTGGCTCTCAATTCACTGAGCCACCCAGCTGCCCCCCCCAGAAACTGTTTTATCAGTGAAAATGATCCTAAGACATTATCATCTTCTTTGTCACTGTAGCACAAAGGCTGATATGTATCTGAGACCTTTCCTATATATTATTTTCTCCCCATTCCCTTCTCCTCAACCCCAAATGTTCTTTTAGAAAAAACATAATATAGTAAAAGAAGCACAGCCAGGAGAGTTCTGGGTTAAAATCCTACCTCTTACGTGCAATGATGGGCAATTCATCTAGCCTGATTGTGGTTCCCTGCTTCCCTTTTCTCATCAGCATAAGGGCCATACCATCTATAGCAGTGGTTCCCAAACTTTTTTGGCCTACCGCCCCCTTTCCAGAAAAAAATATTACTTAGTCCCCTGGAAATCAATTTTCAAAAAATTTTAATAGCAATTAATAGGAAAGCTAAATGCACCTGTGGCCATCACCGCTGCCCTGGATTGCTGCAGCACCCACCAGGGGGCAGTAGCGCCCACTTTGGGAATCACTGATCTATAGCATCGACAACATAGGGTTGTTCTGAGGATCAAATGAGAGACCTTTAAAGCACTCTGCAAATGTTAAAGTACTATAAAAATGCCAAATGTTGTTATCTAAGAAAGAGAATATCCTATGTACTTATCCTGAAATTCCACTACAATAATTTGTTACAATGTCAAAGTGGTTCTGGGTTCTTATAGGCTCTATTGACAAAGTATATATGTTTAGGAAGATCTGATCCCAAACTGGAAAGTCTTCTCTACTGGGTTTGACAGTCAATTGTCTTTGGAAGACCAGCTCAGCTGGGGCCAGAGGACTTCACCATTTTGGCTGCAGGGTGATAACTACTTTGGCCCTAGCGTATCTAGAGGACCATCTCCTAATTCCAAGGAGTTCTGATCCACTTCCAGAGCAAGCTGATAAGATAAGAATTTCTTGAGGTATTGACTTATAAGTAGCACCTAAAGAAACCAAGACCAAATATCCTGGGGCTCATGCTGACCTATCACCAAGAGTCTTTCCTTCAACTCAAGTGGAAGACTTGGATCCATCAAATGCAGCCATAAGCTCCAGTACCTTGTCAGGGAAACCAGCTCATCAGATATCATTTCTAAAATGAACTACAGTTATATATTATGTATACGGGGCCATATGCTTAACATGTAAACATATTTAATGGTTCTCATTTTTTCAAGAGATATTATGCCTGATAGTACAGGAAGCCACAGTACTAGTAACCTCTTGTTTTTATATGTGATAAGGAGCAAGGAAGAGTGTAGCATTGCAAAGAGCATCACAAACAACCATATTTCATTTGCAAACACCCCAGTGTGAAGACAATGTTCTCATTCATCATTGCTTTTGATGGGAGAATGTGAGTTTACCAAATAAGGTTAAAGATTGTTTCCATTCTGTTTTCATTAGTTCTTGATGAAGTAACTACTAACTTGTTTATTGATAATTTCTCATCCGTCTTCTTTTATCTGATGGTGGACTTTATAGCTGAAGTTGCAAGATTAATACCATGTTTTATGAAAGTTTTATTTTTGCTCATATTTCTTGGGCATGGCCTCCCTATCTGTTTCTTGGGATAACACTCCTTTGTAAGGACTTCCCACATTTTTTAACTCTTTCTATGGCAACCTCATCTGGCATCCTGAGTTTGTCTGGGGGAAGCCAGCTTATTTATTTGCTACCAGAGGTTTGTCTTTTCATCTCCTGATGGCCAAGCATGTATGATAATAATATCTAAATAGTGGATGGGCTATAACACCAATTCTGGGCCTTGAAAATCTCACATTATTAGTCTATAAGAGTAAAATAAATTGCTGTAAGGATAGGACCCAGTGCAGTTAGTGAAAGTGGGCAGGCTGAGGCTGCTGCTCAGGGACACACACACACGCACACGCACACGCCCCTCTTGATTCAATCTAAATAAAAAGGGAAAGACATAAAAAATTAAAATAGTTAAATGATGATTCTGTTGACACATAAACGTGATGAGGCAATTGAAAACAATCTTTACATCATATGTCAACATAGCAAGGATTTTAAAATTCCTATTTATTTTTATGTTTTTATTTTAATAACAAATTTCCACATAAGTTCCATATTGTCTCCCTCCCAAAGGTGACAAGCAATTCACTCTGGATTATCCATGTATTATCACTCAAAACATATTTCCATATTATTCATTTTTGTAAGTGAATCATCTTATAAAACCAAACCCCCCCAAATCATATATCCAAATAAACAAGTGATAAATCATATGTTTTCATCTGCATTCTAACTCCAACAGTTCTTTCTCTGAAGGTGGAGAGCATTCTTTGTCATAAGTCCCTGAGAATTGTCCTGGATCATTGTATTGCTGAGGGTAGCTAAGTCTATCATTCTACAATATTACAGTTGCTGTGTATAATGTTCTCCTGCTTCTAGCAAGGATTTTTTAAAACCATTTTTGAAAGAAGTGCTACTCCTTCATTCAAACAGTCCATGTACACATGCATGTAACAATTCACTGTTTATTTCTTGGTTCTCCAGGTGCCAAGATCCAATGTTGGGATGCCCTTTTGTCACCACTTTGGCACTGAATGACATTTTGGTTCTCATTATTTGTAACATTCAAGTAGAAAAAGTACACTCCAATGGATCTGAGCTTTCAATTTGAGTATTCCTTCCCATGATACAGAGCGACCCATTATGACTGCCTACCCTGTCTAGTACAAATCCTCCCACACATGTGCCCACCCAATATTCAGGGAGGGAGGGGGAGTCTTCCTTAAGTTTTCCTGACATCACATAGGTACCAATAAAACATGCAATTGGCCCACTGGAATTCTCTCTCTCTCCCCTACCCTCATCCCATTTTCCTCTCCCTCTCTTCCTCCTTCATCAAGTTATATTTTTTTCTTTTGCCCCATTTCTCTGACAACACCTTTTACACCCATCTCTATGTAATTCTTTATTTATCATATGGTGTTGCCTGTTCCCACCCACTATATACCTCTCCATTGCTCTTTTCTTGACTTATGTCATTTCTTAGAGATCTCGGTATTCTCTAAGTTGCAGCCATACATCACGAATGTTAGAATATGGGCCTTTGTTAGAGACAACCTTGGAGTCATTAAAGGAATTGCACAATCTCCCAGAAGTAATCCAGCCCACTCATTTCTTCCATAAATAACAATATTAACTCTAACAATTGCCTACATCAGTTTAACCAATGTAAATCAACCACCATAGATTAGAAGACCAAACCAAGTATTGCATCAACTAGCAAACACTTCATCTTCTTTCAAAGCAGAGGATGGAAGTCAGAAGAGACACCATCTTAAGTAATAAATCCATTCATAAAATGTTATGGATGAGGGGGCAGCTGGGTAGCTCAGTGGATTGAGAGCCAGGCCTAGAGACAGGAGGTCCTAGGTTCAAATCCGGCCTCAGACACTTCCCAACTGTGTGACCCTGGGCAAGTCACTGGACCCCCATTGCCTACCCTTACCACTCTCCCACCTATAAGTCAATACACAGAAGTTAAGGGTTTAAAATAAAAAAAAAATTATGGATGAGAGTGAGAAGACAAAACATTATGAATAGCATAACCTCATAATAAAGAAAGTAGCAGCAGAGGGGATGGGAGGGGAATCAAACAAGTTTAAGGAAAGCTTAGTGATAGGCCAAGGTAATCAAGAACATCCCCAAAGCATTTAAGAATAAAATTAGAAGAGGATAAATAGGCCAAACATAGTATGGGGTAAGAGAAATCCTCAAATGATTAAGACAGGGTTCATATTGTGATAATTAGATTAAGTCTACACTGCCCATCTTTAGATTTAATCACCAAAGGTGAGAGCACCTTCCAATTCTGGGAGGTCCATAACCCACCTGTGCTAGAGTGAGTAACAATCAGAATCAACGACCACCCCCTACGCTTTCTGTTAGAAAGCATATATTGTGATTGGTCACGGAGGCTAGGGGAAGGCACTGGAAGTGACCAATACGTGACCCCTTTGAAAGAGGGAGTGGAGTGAGTGAGGCCGAGTCTGGTTTGGTGGAGGGGACCTGAGGGAGCTTTGCTGGTGGTGAGTTTAAAGACTGAATCTTCCTGAACTTCTATTAAGAAACTTCCTTTTATAGACTCTGTGAATGAAGTTTGCTCCATTCACCCCCAGGCCTCTGGCCCTTTACCTAGGCTGAGGGTTAAGATCCACCCGGACTAATCAGTGGGATAGATTCTTATTTTCTTCCCCTCTCTCTCTCTCATGTAAATAAATTTCCATAAAAGTCAATTTTGATTTGAGATTATTCTTAATTGAGGATTGATAATAGTTCAATCCTCTGGAGACCATCTTTAATATATTGAATCCATAAAACCCCCTTTTCACCCTTACAATATATAAAATAGGTATTCCAATCACAAAAATAACCACTGAGACCGGGCATTCTTTTAAATGGGTTCTGTAAACTTAAAAATATTTGATAACTATATTTCAATATATTTCCTTTGTAATCCAATAGATTTATTTTATGCATTTAAAATCATTATTCTGAGGAGTTACATAAGCTTTACCAGACTGTCGTAAGGTTCAAAGACACAGAAAATATTAAGAACTCTTGACTTCTTCTCTTAGAATGTTTTGTTCCACTCAGTATTTAAATGGATATGAAAAATGGTGGAACAAACACAAACCAGAGAAAACATGTACTTTCACAGATTTTAGATGGTTAAAAGGAGATTATTTAACTGACTTGCTTCCTACATTGGTACTCCGAAATAAAGCAGTCAGAATGAACATACAGTGCTTCTCATTAGGGTCAGAAGCAAGGGGAGGCGGAGACAAGCACCAGGTCTCTCCAGATACTCTCTCTTCCTTGCATGGGTTCCTAATGAGGTACATCCTGTTTGCTGCTTCCCTCGAGATCCTGATCTCTGTGTTTCTGACCCTCGCCTGGTAAAATGAGCCCGATTCCTGATTGTTTCATTTGGTTTAGTGTTCACAGCCTTGAATGGCACCCTAGAAGATAGTTAATCCTTTCATGACTTACCAAGAAAAGTATAAATCCTTTGTCTTATACTATAGTATCAAAAAAAATCTAGGTTCTATTCCTGGCTTCATTACGGACTTGCTGTATGAACTCGAAATTAACTTCAGTTCTTTGTCTCAGTTTCCTTATCTGTAAAATATAGCTACTATTCCTAGCCCTACAAACTATAGCAATAGTTTAGGAATCCTTTTGACTATAACTTTTGATCCAAGTGATCACAGAATTAGAAACGATTCAGATACTACATATCTGTAGTTCATACATCTTTTTGCTTTTTCAGATTCTGACCAGGATAAACATATTTTCCAAAGTTATAAGAGAAAAACACAAAAAGGTTCCATCTTGTGACCCCACTAAGGAGAACACAGTATAAGGAAGGTTTTGCCCTGTACCCTGAAAGATGACGATGACAACAACAACGCATCTGTCAAACCGTGGCAGGCAGGAAATATAAAAGGTGTTGACTTTCCCTTGGAAACACATGACTTCCACTGTTGGCAACATAAATCTGGGAACCTTTGCAAGAAGAACACGAGCACATTGAGTTATCATGAGGCTCATAAAGATCCAGGCTCAAATCATATAAGACCTCATTGATCATAGTCAACACTGAACAGTACCCTGTGGTTATTAAGCTGAATTGGAAAGAGAACAGGTTTACTATTTCATACATTTGATAAGCACAACAGAACACACACAAAAAGAAAGCCTGCCAATTGTAGGTGCTAAATACACACACACACACACACACACACACACACACACACACACTCCGTTTCACAATACTTAACCAAAGCATTTTGCAATACCATCTGTAGGGCATTAAAATTGCTGCTCAACCCAATCAAAGTAGTGAATTAAAAAAAAAAGTAAAATGATTTTGCTTTCATTGGTTTTAACTTTCATTATGGCTATAATTTGGGGTTAAACATACTCTGTGGTGACCTGGTAAGCAGACAAGCTCTCCCTAACACCACACACACAAATGCTGCTTCTTTAGTTCACATTCACCAATATGGCTGAATTGACAAATTAGGAGTAGAATAATAATAATAATAACAATAATAATGATGATGATGATGATGATGATAACCACATCATTTATGTATTACATAACATGATAAATGCTCTATAATTATTAACTCATTTACTTTTTACAACAACCCTGAGAAGTAGGTGCTATTAGTATCCTCATTTTATAGATGAGGAAACTGAGGCAAAGAGAAGTGAAGTGACCTGCCCAGGGGCACATAGTAAGTGTCTAAAGCCAAATTTGAACTCTTATTCCTGACTTCAGGTCTAGTACAGAAGATTCTTACTGCACTCTGAGAGATGAAAGAATTGGAGACTAGCCATATATTAAAAGCATTTGTTACACAATTTTGTTTGATTGGTGTCATTTATTTTATGCACATTCTACTGCTGCTGGTTGGGCTGAAACCAAGCATTTGTTTAAAATAAGACATAGGGACATATAGGAGAGAGGACGTTAATAGTGAAACTAATTTTTTTTTAAACCCTTGTACTTCGGTGTATTGTCTCATAGGTGGAAGAGTGGTAAGGGTGGGCAATGGGGGTCAAGTGACTTGCCCAGGGTCACACAGCTGGGACGTGGCTGAGGCCGGGTTTGAACCTAGGACCTCCCGTCTCTAGGCCTGACTCTCACTCCACTGAGCTACCCAGCTGGCCCCGTAGTGAAACTAATTTTTAATTGGTGAAACTTTCCAGTAGCTTTGGGAAAAAACCACCATGGGGTATATGCTTTTTGGAAAATTGGAATGATTCTTAAAATGGCCTATTCTTAGAAAGATATGTCCTACTTCATAGCATCACAAAATCTTTGAGTTCAAAGGGACATGAGAAACCTTCTAGTTCAACTTGCGCCTGGTCCATATTGCCTTCTAAAACATCACTCCAAAAGCAGGCATGTGGCCCCTATATGAAGACCTCTACTGAGGGGAAACTCAGGTTACCTCCTGAAGAAGTTGATTCCATTTTTGGACAGCTCTTAGTGTTCAGTCTAAGTCTACTGCATTTCAGTTTCTATCTACACAGCCAAGCTGAGTAAGTACATTCCCTCTTTGATGCTCTAGCGTAGCCCTTCAAAAACTTGAAGGCAACTCTAAGTCCTCTCGCTCTTTTCTTCTCCAGCCTAGAAATTCTCAATTCATGAATAAATAATCATAAGGTAGGAACTCAAGAAACGTCCCTATCTTGACTATGCTCCTCCGGACACAATTTGGTTTAATCTTTTCTAAAAGGGTAGAACTTAAGGTATACACAATACTCAAGATATGGTCTCACCAAGGCAAAGTACAGTAGAACTACGCCTTCCTGAGCCCTGGACAGTGTGCCTCTCTTCATGCAGTAAATCATAGTTTGGAAAGACTTCAAACAGGAACAGTATTAAGGCTAACACAATAGTCAGGGCAAGAAATGGCGTGGTACCACCGTGTGGAGGAAATAGAGCTAGCATGTGCCACGCAGGTCAAAAGACCACTATTGCCAACACAACCTCAGACATGGAGAGTCAACTCTGGATCCTGGCCTCTGAATCCATGAGCCTCGGTGATACTCACACATCCATCCCAGTGTCCCCAGCCCTCATCATGGAAAACTACTGCAGTGGAGATGCAGTCTGGTGGCTCCTACTCCTGCAAGTACTATCGCTACAGTGACTGAAAACCCAGAAAGTTCTTGTACCAAAGTCCTTGGTACTATCAAATATTTTGACATCAGAAACTGATCTCTTTATTTAATCATTGGAATCTATATTAAAGAAGATACATAAGCATCAGCTTTGCTGCTGTGCCTTAAGTGCCATGGGACTTTTCCAACCGATTCATAGTTGGAGCCTTCCATGTGTGTTATTTTCCCCATGAGAATAAAATGTGAGCTTCTGGAGAGCAGGGATGATCTAACTTTTCTATTTGGGTACCCAGCATTTAGCACAGTGCTTTGTGCATAGTGAGTGCTTAATAAATGCTATCCACATTCGTTATTCATTTAATTCAGTAGCATAATGTTCCACAGACCCAAAGACCTCCTAACTGCTGGTTGGTCTCCATGCTGTAAGTCTCCCACCATTCTGATAATATATTGTCCAGTCAGCTGCCAAAGTGATTTTCTGAAAGTTCAGGGTTAACAATGTCACCTTCCTGTGCAATAAACTGCAATGGCTCACTATTACCTCTAGGATCAAACATAACATCCTTTCTTTGGTATCTAAAGCACTTCCCAACCTGGTCCCTTCCTACCTCTCCCATCTTTTTAGGCTTTACTCCCCTCCAGGAGCTCTTACAATTCAGTGGCACTGTCCTTCTTGCTATTCCCAGTAGATGAATATATTGGGATATCATTTTGCTATAAGTAATGATCAAAAAGTTGGTTTCAGGGAACTCTGGAAAGATTTGTACAAACTGATACAGAACGAAGAGATAGTAGCCAGGAGAACTATTTGTAGAATAATAACATTGCAAAAAAAAAACCCAAAACTTTCAGTCATTTAAGAAATATGATCCATGAAATGACTATGATTCCAGAGTACCAGCAGTGAAGTATGTTACCCACTTTCTGACTGAGGTGATGATCTCAAGGTGTAGAATGAGATATATATATATATATATATATTTTAGAGGTGGAAAAATATGTGGATTAATCTTGTTTGAGGATGCAGATTTATTATAAGAGTTTCTGTTTTCTTTTCCATTTGGGGAGACAATAAATAAAGAAAACGAGGGAGTTGGAATAAACAATCTTCACAGTTGCTTCTGGTTCTAATATTCTATAATTTTAAAGTGCTGACAGCATAATCCAGCTATGTAGTAATTGTCTACTGCATATAGACCACTGTACTAGCCCTTAGAAGGTATATACAATTTATATAAAGCAGGCTCAGTCCTTAAGAAATTAAGAGTCATCAGGAAAGGTCAGGAGAAAAGACACAAACACAGAGGCTTTAACACGTAATATTACATATTGAGTACATTAGAGGGTGGGCCTCAGAAGCAGGAAGACCTGGGTTCAAATCCCATTGCTGGCACATATTGGCTATGTGACCATGGGCAAATCATTCAACTCCTCAGGACTCTAGGAAACTATGCGTAGAAATTACAGAAAGAGAAGGGATCTGAATTGATAGAGAGCATTTCCTAATCTGGTTCCTTCTATCAACAAAATTACAGATACAATACTTTTCTCTATCCCTAATGTATGATAAAAGATTCATATTGACTTCGTGATATTCAAACTGGTTCACTCACAAGCACCCTAAAAGAATTATTTCCATTTTAAAGGCAAGACCTCTGAGAAGTCAAGCCACTTGTCCAGGTTCCCCTAAGCACCAAATATCAGAGAAAAACCCAGGTCATCCAACTCTAAGATGGTGGCACTTTCCACTGAACCACACTACCAATACTATTTTGCATAGACAGAAATGAATGAAATTTTCTTTCAACAAATCCCTGACAATAGTTTACAAATGCTATTAGGGAACACGGCTGCTTTGTCATCTTGCCATTTGCCCTGATGTTTTGTCTTTCCTAAGGACACCTCCTGGCTTACTTGGGTTGTGCTAACAAAACCATTTTATAGCTCTCGCTGGCTAAGCTGTCAATCCTAATGCATGTCTATGCATATTTTGCTTGGGTTACCACTTCGAAAATGGCTTCGCTGATAGACTCACAATAATCACTGCTTTCTCATCATCTTCTCCGTGACATGTCTTTGATCATATCAATCAGGCTTGATTTCTAGATTGAACTTTGCATTACATAAACTATTAGACTGTAATATATTATCAGACTGCATGTGAGGTAGTCTTTGGTGGAGGATTTATGGGAAAACATGGACAAGAGTTGTACAGGAGAGGAAGTTGTGGATGAGCTGAATTTTGCTTCACGGGAGGAAGCCCCCACAACGAGATAAGTAATACTCACGCTACTCATCTCTTGTTTTCTAAGTCCAGTGACATCATGATGAGTGATGTCTTTACTTGTGCACGAATTGGATTTTAGTGAGGCAAAGTTGTGAAAAATCATCAACCTTACTCTTTCTTCCAGAGTCATCCAAGACCAGAACGTCAGGATACTTTGGCCTCTCTGATGCCTTACCATGTTCTAAGGATGCCGCAACACTTGCTGCAGCTACCTTCATGACTGCTATAACAAATTGTTCTCATCCCCCCATTCTGCTGGGAGAATTCTTCACATTTCACAAGATTACCAACAGATTTAAACCTCAACCTGGTTTAGCTGTCTGCCTGGCTGGGTTTACTGGGGTGTGGCTACTGTGCACGCTACAGATTGTTGGAGCCGCAGGTGAGAGTTGATTGACAGAGGTGGGTGAGCAACCCCTGAAAAGGGCTCAGCAAGCCTTCATACCAGAGGTATTGGCTGGCCCTCCTGGAATGGCCCATAAGATCCTCAAAGGCAGGGACTACCTTTTATTATAAGAAGTCTCCTTTACCTAGTAAATGAAATTTTTTTCATTACAATCTAAATTATATTTATCAATATAATTTACATTTTTGCAGAATGGAAAAGGGGGTTTGTATATTAAGTATATTTGTGACCGTTACTATAAAAACACTTTGATTTGCTAGATATTAAATGCTTTAAGCTAGTTTACCTTTCTTTAAAATAAAAATAAAATATATTTACCATTTTTTCTTAATGCTCTCTCTAGATTTCCTGCAACGGACTTTTTAGGCATCGTTTACATGAGACAGAAAGCTTTAATTGTCATGGAGATTATGGTCTAGTAAAGGGATATGACTCATCTGCTATGTGACTAACAGAAATTATTAGAAATACATAGCAGATCATCATCAACCCAGGGATACAGGAAACGTTCCTGGAGAAAATGGAATTGGAGATGACCTTTTAATGATTGGCAAACTTTTAACGGAGGTGGTAGGAGTAGGGCAAAGGAAGAGAAGATATTTGCAACATGGGGGAAAAAACGATGAGGGAAACTCATTGTACAACCTATTATATACCGACCTTTGTACAGGGACAGCATGGCATAGTAGGAAACATACTGATCTGAGTTGGGAGACCTAGATTTGAATATTGGTTGTGCCACCAAGTAGCTATTTGTGTCAACTCCTCGAAAATCACCTTGTACCTATTTTGTATATACATCTACACGTACATATCGTCTTCCCTATTAGGGTAAACATTTTGGAGGGCAGGTGTCTAACTTTGTCTAACATAGTAGCTCATAGTAGGTGCTTAACAAAATGCTCACTGATTATTCAGAACATTTGACCTGGGAAAATCACTTTTAAGGCCTTAGTTTGCTCATCTGACAAATCTTTGACACCCCTTTTACCATGCTAAAGTCTATGAGTCTATGTCAAACCGAGTCCTATGGCAATTTAATACCATTAACTTCCTACTTTGGGCCAAGTCACGAGAAATAGCCCCGTGTTCCAGAAATATCCTTCATACCCAATTCTCCTTCCCTAAATATTTATCGCCCCAGTGTCATCTTCTTTGTCACCTGTCTCTATGGCCTTTTTACCCCCCCACACAAACTCTTATCTAGTCATGCCTGCCCTACCCTATACTGGTGAAGTTGATATTTTGAATCCAAGTGTAAGAGTTAATATTTATCTCTATTAAATTTCACCTTATTAAATTTAGGTCCTCATCTAGCCTGTAGAGATTCTTTTGGATTATGACTCTGTCATCAGGTATATTAACTAGCCCTGCCAGCTTTGTATTACATTATCTGATATTCAAGCCACTTTGCCTTCATCCCAGTCACTGATAAAAGAGTCCAAGAGCATAGCACCAAAGACATTCTCTAGGGAATTCCATCAGAGATTTTTCTTTGAAATACCAAAAGTTCATTCTTTTACAAATCCCTCCCTTGCTGAAAAATGGGGCATTTCTCTGGGTAGATAATCCCTATAGGACCCACAACAAATAGAAGATAATTTTCTGGTTATAATAGGATCTCTGACAAATAACATTTTATCAATAACATGAAAAAACAAAACAAGGTAACAAATCTGACCACCTAAGGTAGGAGGAAGTCCCTCCCAAGAATTACTATGGTGTAAAAATTGTACGGGAGAGGCAATGTCAATCATAATTGCCTGAAAGCTGGAGAAGAATGCCCATATGTGGCCTTGGGCAAATCACTGCTCCCTTCAGCCTCTTCCCCACCTCATTTCCTAGTTTTGCATCTTGTTAGAAATCTAATGTTAACTTTGACCCAATCAGACCACTGCTGGGTTTGTACCCCAAAGAGATAATAAGGAAAAATACTTGTATAAAAATATGTTTAGCTGTGCTCTTTGTGGTGGCAAAAAATTGGAAAATGAGGGGAAATGACTGAACAAATTGTGGTATCTGCTGGTGATGGAATACTACTGTGCTCAAAGGAATAACGAACTGGAGGAATTCCATGTGAACTGGAATGACCTCCAGGAATTGATGCAGAGCGGAAGGAGCAGAACCAGGAGAACATTATACACAGAGACTGATACACTGTGGCACAATTGAATATAATGGACTTCTCCACTAGCAGCAATGCAATGATCCGGGACAATTCTGAGGGACTTATGAGAAAGAATGTATACACATTCAGAGAAAGAATTGTGGGAGTAGAAACACAGAAGAAAAACATACGATCAATCACATAGTTCGATGGGGATATGATTAGGATTTTGATGTTACAAGTTCAACTATTGCAGATATGAATAACATGGAAATAGGTTTTGAATAATGATACATGTATAACCCAGTGGAACTGCTTGTCGGCTCTGGGAGGGAGCAAGAAAGAGGGGTGGGAAAAATCATGAATCATGTAACTAACCATGGAAAAATACTCTAAATAAATAAATTTTAAAAAAGAAATCTAATGTTTATAGGACTCTCATAGAATCATGACTTTAGAGTTGGCGTGAACTAGAGCTCACTAAGTTCAAAGAAGGAAAGTGAGGCCCAGAGAGTAGAAGTGACTTTGCCAAAGTGAGCAGCTGGTCAAAGGCCTGAATCCAGAACTTTCTACTACACTGTGCTGCCTCTGACCTCAAGAGCAGTCACACCATCACACTGGAGTGGAGTGTTACCAAGATCTACACTGTCATTTATTTAATAAAAGAAATAAGAAACCTTTTTGAAAAGGCAACATCCCCCAGAATGCTGCTGTCTTTCTTCCCATCGTGAAGTCAAAAGGCTGAAGAATGCTGGGCTAAGGATGACAAGAAAGAGTCCTGATGTAGAGTAAGAGGCCTGGGGTCCTGTTGCCGGCTCTGCCAACTCTGCCCTATGGAGCCTTGGGTAAGTACTTTCACCTTCCCTGGTCTCACTAGCTTCTTCTATAAAATGATTGTTAAGCTCCTTTTTAGCTCTAAACTTGACCCACCTGAACATGAGAAAGAAAAAGGAGGACGGAGGAGGAAAGAGTTGGGGAGACAGAGGGAAGGAAAGAGAGAGAGGGAGAAGAGAGAGGGGAGAAAGAGAGACAGAGACAGAATATTTTAATTGATTTTCAAAAGAGTTGAGAGATCCTAGAGTTGAACAGGGCAGGTTGAATTTTAAAAAGAAAAAAAGAAGCAGTGGAAAGCATTTGAAAGGCGAGCCCAACCTGCCAAGTTCTCCTTAATCATCATTTTTCCATAGCTCTGAAGAAGCCTCTCATCTCCTAGTCCCAGCCTCGTTCCTTCAATAGCTCAAGAAATAATAAGCTCAGCCCTTATCCTAGTAGAATGTAAGCATCGGGTCCCTTCTATCTGTCATCCCTTGTATATGCATTTAAAACACCAAATGGCTCAAGAGAAGTAGATAAGCATCAGGGCTCATTCACATCCTCCAGAGATCCCTTCTCCCCCATCAGAGGTTTTGGAGGTTAGTGTTCTTAAAACCATGGCGGGGTGACAGGCGAACAGTAAGATGGGACACTAACTTCTGCTAGAGACTTGGGTTCAAATCCCACTCCTGCTGCCTCCCACACTTGCTTGCTGGGTGGCCTTGGGCGAGTCACAAAAGCATCTATGGCACAAGATTGTGGTAAGAGCTGAAGATGCGATGTCAAGTGATTTGCAGACCTTAAAGCTCCATGTAAGTGTGAGCTATTATTATGATAATCAGAAAATCACTGATGGTGGCAAATAAACCATTATCAGGAACTGTTCTCATCTTTAGCTTGCATACCATGTAGCTAATGACACATTCATAAAAGGGTCCTGGGGGAGGGAAGGGGAAGACCACTGAATGTACAGCAATTTGCTTTCAATTAGTTCCATCCACATCATTAAAACAGGGCTTTGTGTGCAGATGGACACACCCATCATTTGATTTCACTCTTTCCAGAATCCAAGAAACTAGTCAGAGAAATGCCAATTACTGTCCAAATCACTGCAACACTCCAGTCTCAGACCAAGCTGAGAGCCATCTGCTTTGGCCTTGGGGATGAGGCACTCAGAGCATTGAGCTGCATCTCTTGAAGGTGCCCACATCTCCGGATGCTGGCAGCCCGGCTAGCCTGCCTTCACGCCATCCCAGGGACTCCTGATTGATCCGCCTTGGACTTGGGCAAGCTGCACTGCCAAGGCGGCCATCAGACAACTCCTCACAGAAGGAAATCTTGGAGGTTCAAACTGGACTGACTTAGGGCTTTTGCAAACTAATGGGAAAACCCTTCAGGATTTCTGGGAGTTCTGAGGAAATGCACTCCCACTGTACTTGGAGCCTTTGGGCCTGGTTAGTAGGCCATTACCTAGGAGAAAGGACTCTAAGTGCCTTATTTATTTCAACAAGGGTCTAGCTACTCTTCAGCTTTCACCATGTCACAGAGGACAGAAATACTCTGCCCCAAGGGATTAGAGGAAACTCAACTTACCCTGAAGTCCTCACCTAAGTCGCAGCCACAAGGAGAGAAGCTGAGAAAGAGAAGGGCTGCTCAGTCCATTTTCTGTCTTTCTGCAAGACCCATGGAACTACCTTGACCTCCGCCTCCTCCCCCTTTTCCTTTCCTCCCTCAGGCCTTCCAGCTGTGCTTCTTTTCCAATTTCTCTGCTCTCATTAGATTCCCTCATTTTCACCTGTTTAAGGACAAACACTTTATTGGCATCTGGCTGACTTCTTTTCTTCTTCTCCACAACACTAGAGTGATGATACTCTTTATCGGATGCTTTGCTCAAATCTGGGAGAACTAGATCTATAGCTTTCAATCTTTCAATCTAAGGGTTTCTCAACCACGTTAACAGGGAAACCTATTTTAGTATAAATAAAATAAACCTATTTTAGTATAAATCATAGGAACAGTCAAGTGAGGAATTGGCATTCAGAGTATAAGCCTTTTGGACAGACCCAATAAAAAAAGACTGTCCCGTGTTGCAAGCATGCCAGGCAGAGTAGGAAGAGAGAGGGATGGAGTGAGTAGGGGACATTTTGGAGAATCCCTGCAAATTTTCTAAATTAGCAACCATTAGCACCATAGCCTGACTGTGGAAGAGTAGCCCCAAGCTTAGGGCAAAGGATAAGAGACCTGGAAGGGACCTCAGAACTCATCTAGTCCAATCCTCTGAAGTTTACAGATGAGCCATGAGGGAACTTGCCCATGGTCACTCCACCAGGAAGGTGAAGGCTCAAGATTCCAATCAATGTTCTTTTGCTTCAACTCCAGAATCCATTCTTTCTACCACGCTATATTGTGTGGTTCAGGGCTATGGGCACCTCTGACCTTCACCAGACATCTGCTGAGGCGAAGCCTCTAGGACGAAGGGGTGAAGATGGGACACACTGACTTTGAAAGCTCTGTTCCCTGTAGGTCTACTCAGAAGATTTGACAATTACTTTTTTTGGAAACCTTTACTTTCTGTCTTGAAATCAACACTAAAGATCTTTCCAAGGTTCTAAGGCAGAAGAGCAGTAAGGGCTAAGCAACTGGGGTTAAGTGACTTGCCCAGGGTCACACAGCTGGGAAGTGTCTGAGGTCAGATTTGAACCTCGGACCACCCAACTCTAGGCCTGGCTCTCTATCCCCCTGAGACACCTGGTTGCCCCCACAACTAGTATGAATGAAAGTTATAAGTAAAGAGAAAATTAAGACATGAAGCCAATTGGGGGGGGGGGGGAATTGCTCTTCTCCTTGAATACAAGCCAGAGCGCCTTCACAGGGACCACGTGAAACTGGATGGGATAAGCGGCAGCACAACACGGCTAACTCGGCTAACACGGCTAGCTAGTTGTCTGTTTTCACATCACACGTTCAGTGGCCGGGCTCCCATTAACTGAGGAGTCACTGCATGAAGTTATTTAAACTAGTCTAAAGCATACGATTGGAAAGTTGTTAATTTTTAGAAGAGAATTTTAGAATAGAGTTTCATGGGGGTTGGGGAATATCTAATAAACAAAATAAGCTAATGACCACCATGCAAATAAATTGGCTTCGCATGGAAATGGCCTCTGCCCTGTCAGTACAACTTAGTCATAAAATCTTTCAAAATCCTGGCTGGATCATTTAAATGTATCAGGGGATCCAATTTCATAACAACTAACTGCCTGGCATTTCCTTCTGTCCATAACGAGAAGAGGAGTCTAGAGAACATTAACAAGGTTATTTCGATGTCTCCATAGAAAATATTTTAGTCTCTTTAGAGGATAATTGCAAGACCCTTAAAAAAAAAAGGTTGGGTTTTTGATAATCAGCACGGCCTGGCATATGGAGCAAAAGACATCCCCAGGAGCAAGAAGACCTGGGTTCAGCTCCTGCTTTTGAGATTTACTAGCTCTGGGTCCCTTGTTGTTATTCAGTCCTGGCTGACTCTTGGTGACCCCATTTGGGGTTTCTGGGCAAAGATACTGGCGTGGTTGGCCATTTCCTTCTCCAGATCATTTTACACGTGACAAAACTGAGCCAAATAGATTAAATCGTTTGCCCAGAATCACACAATTATAAGTGTCTGAGGTCACACATGAACTCAGGTCTTCCTAACTCCACACCTGATGCACTAACTACACCTCCTCACTGCCCGCCGTGATGACTGGGTAAATCAATTTAATCCAAGTCACCTGAACTCAGAGGTTACCTTTTTTGACTCCATCCATAAGCATTTTGTTTGCATCCATTTACAATGGACAAGTTCTCTCCCCCATTAGGGTGTGAGCTTTTTTGAGGGAAGGAACTGTTTGGCTTATCTTTGCATGCCTGGCACTTAGCACAGTGCCTGGCAAACAGTAAGTGCATAATGGGTGCTTGTTGACCATTTAGTAATTGCTATAACCCCTCAGAACCCGGACAACTTACTAAGAGCTGCTGATCAGCAGTAGCAGAGGCAATTTACACATCAGAGAGTTCCCGACACTTACAAAATTATAAGACTAGGTTGAAAAAGAAAAGAGAGCGAACTCATCCAGATTGATTTTTTTTAAACCCTTAACTTCTGTGTATTGGCCCATAGGTGGAAGAGTGGTAAGGGTGGGCAATGGGGGTCAAGTGACTTGCCCAGGGTCACACAGCTGGGAAGTGTTTGAGGCTGGATTTGAACCTAGGACCTCCTGTCTCTAGGCCTGACTCTCAATCCACTGAGCTACCCAGCTGCCCATCCAGACTGATTTTTTTTTGAAACCCTTAACTTCTGTGTATTGGCTCCTTGGTGGAAGAGTGGTAAGGGTAGGCAATGGGGGTCAAGTGACTTGCCCAGGGTCACACAGCTGGGAAGTGTCTGAGGCCACATTTGAACCCAGGACCTCCCATCTCTACGCCTGGCTCTCAATCCACTACCCAGCTGCCCCCAGATTGATTTTTAATTTGCTTTGTTACAAAAAGAACATAAATGTCCATTCGCAGGTGCTATTTTCCACCCATGGTAATGGAATAGTTTGGGTCCACTCATTTGCTACCACTGGCTGCTTCCCCCCCCCCTTATTTTCCAACCAGATAGCCGTGTAATCTGTAAAGTCATTTTTCTTTTTTTTTTTTTTTGCTGTTTATCACATCTTTATGAATCAAAAACCAAATGGAGAACAGACAACCAATATCTATTTGACCAGAAAAATAAGCAATCTAGTTAATTCAGGATCCAAAATGGATTTTTTAAAAATTCCAAGTCAGTATTTAGGGCAGCCGTTAATTGGTTATAAATCACCAATTTAGAGAAAAACCAATTCCTAACTGTAAATGATTGTTACCATTTATGTATGGCATCTTCAAGCAAGCATTCCATGTTAAGTGATTAAGAAATAATAACTGTCTAAAATGATTTATGCCATGAAGATTATCTGCCGAAACCCAATGGATTTTTAACAGAATGTTTAGAATAAAGTAGAGCAGGCCAGGAATAAACCAGGCTGTTGGCCCATCCTTTGTATATACCCAAGCTGATTTGTAGCCCTTAGTAACTAAGCCATTGGTGCTTCAGGAAAGACACAGCACAGACTAGTGAAAAGGAAGGGAAGAAAAATTTCTTGTCCACTTATCATAGAGGGATGTTTAACCATCATTGTTAAATGCCATCCTAAGCTCTTTGCCAATATAATCTCATTAGTTCCTCACAATGACCCTGAAAGGTAGATGTTATTATCATTCCCGTTTTACAATTGAGGAAATTAAGGCAGAGCTGAATAACTTGCCCAGGCTCACACAACAAATATCTGGGGTCAGATACAAAATCAGGTTCTCCTGACTCCAGGCCCAATACTATCCTTGGACTTAGGATCTGGGTTTGAATCCTGCCTCTTATACTTACTAGCAGTGCAACTACTAGCAAATCAGGCTCTCTGAACCTCAAGAGCAGGGGTCAGCAACGTATGGCTCTCGAGCCATATCTGGCTCTTTCGAGGGCCAGATACGGCTCTTTCTGCAGGAGCCATAAAGTCCATTTTTTTTTTCAGGCGCTGTTACAGGAGCGGCACTGTGAGCACTGGACGGCTCTCATGAAATTACATTTTTAAAAATGTGGCGTTTATGGCTCTCACGGCCAAAAAGGTTGCTGACCCCTGCTCAAGAACATTCTACTAGGGTAGAGGGAAACATGCACATAGATAAGCAAATACAAAATATAGAGAGAGTTTTTTTTAAAGGAAGAGAAGTGCTCTAACTGGAAGTGTTAAGAAAGGTCTCATGTAGGAAATGGTTCTTGAACTGAGCATTTGAAAAGAGCGAAAGCTTCTAAAACAGGATCAAAAAGAGCATTTGAGGCAGGGAAAGGGAAAGTTCAAAGTCGCAGAGGTGGGAAGTGAAATTTAATTTCTGGGGAACAGAAAATTAGCCAGTTTGGATTGAACACAGATTGTAAGGATCAGTAATAGCAAAGAATCTGGAAAGAAAAGCCGGAGCCAGATTGCGGGGCTTTAATTGTCAAGCAGAGGAGTCTGTATTTTTGTTGTTGTTGTTGTTCAGTCATTTTTCAGTTGTGTCTGGCTCTTCATGACCCCATTTGGAGGGTTTTCTTGGCAAAGATACTGGAGTGGTTTGCCTTTTCCTTTTCCAGCTCATTTTTCAGATGAGGAAACTAAGGCAAGGAGGGTGAGGTGACTTGCCCAGGATCACACAGCTAGGAAGTATCTGAGACCTGATTTGAACTCAGAAAGCTAAATCTGCATCATCATATAGCTCCAGCCTACTTCTCCAGAGTATTTACAGATGGATACCTTCCATCCAAAACAATCTCGTGGTTCTTCTTCATGAATTACATTCCACCACCCCTGCTGTGCCTTTGCGCAGGCTGTCTCTAATGCCGGGAATACATTTCACTCTCACCTCATGTTATTTCCAGCTTCCTTCAAGGCCCGGGACAAAGTCTACCTTCCACCCAAGGCCTAATGGGGAAGCCTGACGCATTTACTAGTACCTTATCTACAAATGATTGGGTGTATGTATGGACTGAATTGACTTCTCTGAGATTTTGGTACTCTACAAGAGAATGGAGATTCTTGAAAGTGTGCATCTATTTATTTTTTGTCTTTTTCTTCCTAATGTCTGTCACAGTGCCCAATACATAACATGTCCACTAAATTAATATCTATGAAGTCTTAGGCCTACAGGTGTGTGTATGTATGTATATATATGTATATATATGTATATTTATACATATATATACACACATGTATTCATGTATATATCATTGACTATAAAATATGAAAAACCTTTAACCCAGTAGGATATGTCTGTTTTTTTTTAAATTAAAAGAAATTGACAAAAATCTATATTCCCCCTATTCTGCCTCCCCACTTTACTGAAAAAGAAAAGAGAAAAACGAAACCCTTGTAATCACTAAGCACTATCAAAAAAAGTAGCCACATTGGCCACGTCGATTTTTAAAAACACAAAATCAACCTTTATCTGATTTGATTTTTAGAAGAAACGAGGAAAAGAAAATTACCAGCATCAGATGTGAGAAAAATTCAAAGAAATAAAGGAAAAATAAAGAAAATTATTAAAACAACTTTAAGCAGATGAAGATTTATAGAAATATAAAACACGTAGTTGAACGGAATAAGACACAGTGATTTTTTTAAACCCTTACCTTCCATCTTAGAATCTATTCTGTGTATTGGTGCTAAAGTAGAAGAGCAGTAAGGATCAGGCAATGAGGGTTAAGTTCGCTTGCTCAGACACCCAACTAGGAAGTGCCTGAGGTCAAATTTGAATCCAGCACCTCCAGTCTCTAGGTCTGGCTCTCAATCTACTGAGACAGTGAATTTAATTAACTCAGTCTCAGAAAAAGAAATTGAAAACATCATAAATTAACTTTTCTATTCCCCTCAAAAAAAAAAAAAACACCTCTAAGACTAGATGGATTTAAAAGCAAATTCTAATGTTCTAAAAACTACTTATTCAGTGCCGTACAAATCAAATTACCAAAAAATATTTTAGAGCTAGAAAAACAACAACAAAATTCCTCTGCAAAAATAAAGGTCAAGTATATCAAGGGAATTAATGGGGGAGAAAGAAGTGAAGTCAGGTGGCTTAGCAGTACCAAATCTCACACTGTATTACAAAGTGGTAATCATCAAAACGATCTGGTATTGGCTAAGAAATAGAGGGGTGGATCAACATAATAAGTATACAGTCATCCCTTGCTACATTGCAGTTCACTTATTGCAGCTTCACTGTATATCTAATATCTTTAATTCTGTATCATGGAGTTACACTTATTGTGGCATACTATTGGCTGATGGAATGAAAGGCAACCATCCGCAGTGCTGTGTTCTGTATCCTGGACACTGATTGGCCCAGTGACTGTAGGCTAATAAGAGTGAGGAAAAGGTTTATAGGAGCGTGGGAAGGGTTTATAAAGTCTTAAATATATGTATTATATACCATATGATATATATAAATAATAAAATAAATATAACACTGAAACGTCGGGAATTTTCACCTATCACGGGGGTCTCTGGAACATAACTCCCACAATAGGTGATGGATCACTGTACAATACACAGTAGTAAATGATCATAGTAATCTAGTGTTTGACAAACCCAAAGATCCAAGATTTGGGAATAAGAAATCACTACTTGATTAAAAAAAATTACTGGGGAAACTGGAAAACAGTTTGGCAGAAACTAAGGTATAAAACAACATCTTACACTATACATTGATATAAGGTCAAAATGGGTGATTTAGATGTAAAGAGTGATATCACAAGTAAATCAAGGAAGCATAGAATAGTTTAACTGTCATATCTATGAATAAGGGGAGAATTTATGACTAAAAGAGATAGAGAGGCCTATAGGAGGTAAAATGGATAATTTTGACTACATGAAATTTGCACAAACAAAACTAGTGCAGCCAAGATGAGAAAGAAAACAGGGAACGGAGTCGGGGGTGTGTATGGTTTACAGCAAGTTTCTCTGATAAAGGCCTCATTTCTCAAATATATAGAGAACTGAGTCAAATTTATAGGAATATGAGTCATTCCTCCATTAATAAATGATATAAAAGGATATGGACAAGTGGTTTTCAGGTGAAGAAAACAAAGCTATTTATAGTCACATGAAAAAATGCTCTAAATCACTATTGATTAGAGAAATACAAATTAAAACAACTCTGAGGTACTACCTCACATCTATCAGAATGGCTAATATAACAAAAACAATGAAAAATATTGGGGGGGGTTGGAAAATTGGGACTCTAATGCACTGTTGGTGGAGCTGTGAACTGGTCCAACCATTCTTGAGAGTAATTTATAACTATACCCAAAGAGCTATAAAACTGTCCATATTCCTTGACTCATCAATAATACTACCAGGCCTATGCCCCAAAAAGATCAAAGGAAAAGGATTCATGTACACATATGTTTATAGCAGCACTTTTTTTTGTGGTGGCAAAGAATTGGAAAGTAAGAGAATGTCCATCGACTGGGGAATGGCTAAACAAGTTGTGGTATAAAATTGTGAAGGAACACTATTGTACTACAAGAAAGGATGATCAGGATGGATTCAGGAAACCTAGGAGGTCTTACAAGAACTAATGCAAAGCAAAATGAGAAGAGCCAGGAGAACATTGTACACAGTAACAATAATATTATACAATGATCAACTGTGAATTACTTTGCTATTCTCAGCAACACAGTGATCCAAGACAAATCCAAAGGATTTGATGAAAAATAATATCCACCTCTAGTGAAAGAACTGATGGAATCTGAATACAATTAGAAGTATACTTTTTATGCTCTATTTTTCTTGGGAGGTAATTGGTCTTCATTTTCTTTTGCAATGTGGCTGTTCTGGAAATATTTTACATGACTACACATGTATAATCTATATCAAATTGCTTACCTTCTCAAGGAAGGGGAGAGGAGGAAGGAAGGAAGAGAATTTAAAACTCTAAATTTTAGGAGGCAGCTGGGTAGCTCAGTAGATTGAGAGTCTGGCCTAGAGACGGGAGGTCCTAGGTTCAAATCTGGCCTCAGACACTTCCCAGCTGTGTGACCCTGAGCAAGTCACTTGATCCCCATTGCCCACCCTTACCACTCTTCCACCAAGGAACCAATACACAGAAGTTAAGGGTTTAAAATTAAAAAAAAACTCTAAATTTTAAAAGATGAATGTTAAAATTTTTTATTTACAGGTAATTGAGAAAAAATAAAATAAAATTTAAATAAAAACATTAAATATACTACCCAGCATATGTGTCTTCCAAGTAGCTATATTTTTACTAAAAAGTCTTCAATAAAATAAGTTCATGAGAAGCCACTGACCACATTAGTAGTGATATAGCTCAGACAAAGGAAATTGATATTATTTAGACTTGGAAATTTCCTCTGATGCATACTGGGATTTTTCTAGTAATATAATTATCTCTCCAGCTAAAAGCTCTTGAAATAATTATATTTCTATTTTAACTGTTTATATTTATTTTGCTATCATGTAACATCACTACAAATAATTGCACACAATGAATATTTTATGCAATTGAGTAGGAATGTAAAATAATAGCGTGGGAAGGATCTCTAGTGACCCTCCATCTCCATGGCATAAAGCAGGGCAATATTAGAGTAAGTGAAGAAAGATATACATATATAAATGTGTGTATATATATATATATATCCTATACAATTTTAGAGAAAGTATGGAGGTAATAGGTCATGTGAACCAGAAGATGGAAAAATAGTCTTTCTGCAAATGCTCATGAACTATCAAAATTTCTCAAAATTATTATGTGCAAAAGAGAAAGGAATTGCAGCTGTCTCTATGGGCTAAGACAACAAGAAACCTAACAATGTAACTAGCTGATGAGTAATAACAGAGAAGGCCAATCTTTAATTGCTAACATGCTCACTTAGCACTCCTTCCCCCAGCAACCTCCATGCTCTAATAGGGAAACACAATAGGACACATAGACTTGTGTTCTCAGGTCCACTCAGCAATTTCCTCTGATGCTGCGGTAGTCAGTCTCCTGTTCCTGCCCTCACTCTACCATTCTGTGGCAATAAAGAAACAATCCTCAACTCTATCCCTTCTCTGGGAAGGGGAGGTGTAAGAAAGCAGAAGGATGCTCTTCCTAGCTGATAGAATATTGTGCTCTATTGAGAAGGCAGCCAGAGAACTAAGGATCAGAGGAAGACATCAGAATATGTGTGGAGCTATACCATGACTGAAGGAAAGGGGACAGCCATCCAGCTGTGTGCAGTTCTGTTATCTGAGGAAGAGACTGATCCCCATGACAAATTAATTCCCCAACGTGGGAGGAGGTTGAAACAATCTAGATGTCCAGTCCTCAAGAGATCCATCATCAAAAGTAAAGAAGTCAGAAAGTTAGCAGTGGGGAATATAAGGAAAAAGCACTGAAATGACTGGATATGTTAGGAAGAAGAATAATCATTTGAAAACTTTAAGCACAAGCAGATAAATAAAAAGTAATATATTAATAATATCAGAATGAAAGATGGATTCCAGGATGTCAAAACTATTTTTTTCAATGCAGAATTTTAATTTTTTATTTTTTTAGAAAAATTTTCCATGGTTACATGATTCATGTTCTTACTTTCCCCTTCACTCCCCTTCACCCCCTCCCCCATAGCCAACGCGCATTTCCACTGGTTTTAACATGTGTCATCTATCAAGACCTATTTCCATATTATTGATAGTTGCATTGGTGTGGTCGTTTTGAGTCTACACAGGATGTCAAAACTTTAAATGATTATTGAAAGATAAAAAGAATGAATCAAAACATGAGAAGAGAGAAGACACCGTGAATTCCCCAAAGAGCACAGAACCAAAACCGTATGCTCTTGAATAGTTCAAAACAGAAATAAGAATCATGAAAGCAGAATTTATGCCTGCACAGTAGAAATAATTGGCAGACTTGAAAACCTTGAATCCATGGTGATGAGTCTTTCCAAACGTAAGAGAAAACAAACAATTGGGAGTATACAAATGCACAAAAGTGAACAATCTGGAAGAAGAGAAGCAAAAAACAATGACATTAAAAGAAATAATATCCCCATACAAGCAAAATGTATCGAACCTTAAGACAGGATATCTAGAGACACTTTAAGGATCATAGGTTTCCCAGAAGAATGTGACAACTCAGAAAACTCGAATACTACCATACAAGAAATAACACAAGAATTTTTAAACACAGAAAATAGTGCCAAGCAAAAGAATCCACAAATCGTTTTCCAGAATTTTAAAAATTATGCTAGAAATTTGGTTTGTTGTTAAATTTAACTTATGGCTTTCCAGTAAGATTAGGTGTGAATCAAGGATTCCTATTATTGTTATTCATTGATATGGTGGTAGAAATGCTAGCTATTTTACTAAAACAAGAAAAAGAAATTGAGAGAATAAGCACAAAGAAAAAGAGAAATTATTCTCTTCTGCAGATGGCATGATGATTTACTTATAGAATTCTTTAAAGTCAACTAAACAATTAACTGAAATGACAAATTTTAGCAACATTGCAGAAGATAAAATAAACCCACAGAAATCATCAACATTTCTGTATATTACTAACAAAATCTAACACAAAAAGATAGATAGTATAAGATACTTGGGAGTTTATCTTGCCAAGACACACAGAAGAACTATACAATTTTATACAAATAAAAACTGAGCCAATCAATTAATTATTATATCAACTGCTCATGGATAGGCCTAATCAATATCAGAAAAATGACAATACTACCTAGATTGATTGATTGTCATACCTAACTTTATAGGTCAAATTACTTGACTTTATAAATTTAGAAAAAGTAATGAGATAGAAAGAAAATAATAAATTCATTTCAAAGAATAAAGGGTAAAAATTTCAAGAGAAATAATGAAAAATAAATTGGAAATGAAGGAGGTCTAGCAGAATTAGATCACAAAATATATCGCAAAATTGTGACCATCAGAACCATTGTTACTTGTTAAGAAATTGAGCAGTTGGTCTCTGGAACAAATAGGTAGAGAAACACTGAGGACATAGGTAACAGTAAATACACAAACAAATGAGAACAGTAACTTGATGTTTAGTAAACCCAAAGATCCCAGCTATTGGGGTAAGAACTCAATATAAGACAAAACTTATTGGGAAAACTAGAAGGCAGCCGGGCAGAAAGTTAGTATAGAACAACATCGTACACTGAATACTAAAGTAAACTCCAAATGGGTATATGACTTAGATATAAAAAGTTACAAATTAGAGAAATAAGGAAGAAATCGCCCATCAGATCTGTAGAAGAGTTTGTGTCTAATCAAGGTGTAACCCTTGGCCCCATGTCATTGGCACAGGACTCTTTTCTTATTGGTGGAGATAAATGCCCTGCCCTTCATGTAAAGTTGGGCAGAGTTGGTGAGAGTCAAAGAGATTCAATTTTCCATAGTGCCCCTTTGAAGACTTTTCAAGTGGAAGTCCCTGCTTTGGGGACTCTCCAAACAAAAGTCTTTGAGCATCTATTAAGCTTTGAGAGAAAAGATGGAAGAGGCCAACCCCACTTCAAGTTGCTAAAGGAAAGCTATGAGAAGAGCTGGCAATCTCTATCATCTTCCTATTCTCAGCCTGCTACACTAAAGACTTCAGGGAGTTTATTCTTAGGTGAGATCCAGGACACTCTCTTGGTTGAGCTGAGCTATCTTAATCCTAATGGGAGAATTTCTTCGTTCTGTATTATCTGGTACATATCTTTCTCTGTATACTTTCTCTGATTTCTGTTTTGCTTTGATTTTGATAAATGGATTTCTTTGTTATTCTCTATGTGTGTTCATTGTGGAACTAGTATTAAGTAAAGAAGTGGTCAAACCTTGGATAAGGAGATTGTGGTCTCCCATTCCTTATAAAATGTCAAAGTGATACAAAGTTAGATAGAACCTCATCATATCCTTTAGATGAATACTATTTAAAGGAGCACATAGATTTAGTACAGAACCCAGCTCTCTCTCTGAGAAGAGAAGAGCTTTCCTGGCAGGAAATGAAAGTCTTCCATGGAGAAGGGTAGAGGGAATAAGAAGCTAGAGATCTCTATTCGGCCTCCCTTTGGGCCACATACAAAAAAGAGGAAAAGGACCCATATGGACTGAAATACGTATGGTGTCTTTTTGTGGATGGGGAAGACCTAAACAAGTCAAGCTGCGTGAATGTAATTCACTCTTATGCAAAAACAAAAAAACAAAGGAGGGCATGATTCCAGAGAAGCCTGGGAAGATTTGAATGAGAAGAAGCAGAGTGAAGTAAGTGCAATAAAGAGAGCAATTTCTATAATAACAGCAATATTGTAAATGCAAACATCTTCAAAAGAAAGCTGATCAAGGGGAAAGGAAAGGGAATAAATATTTATGAAGTGCCTATTAAGTGCCAGATACTGAGATAAGGACTTAATAAATATTATCTCTTTTAAACCATATCACAACTCTGAGATAGGTACTAATATAATCCCTATTTTACAATTGAGGAAAATGAGGCAGACAGAGATTAAATGACTTGACCATGATCACTCAGTTAGTGTCTGAGGTTAAATTTGAACTCGAGTCTTCCTGACTCTAGGTCCAGTGCTCTATCCTCTAGCTATCCATCATCTAGCTGCCTGACAATGAATCCAGATGACTTATTGTGAACTGTGATACTCGCTTCCTGATAAATAGGTGATGGACTCAGGATGATACAAATATATTTTTGGATATAGCTAATATGTGAATTTGTTTTGCTTTAACATATATGTCAGCAACAATTCCTTCTAATGGAGGAGGTGGTGAAGTGGAGGCAGAAGGTATGTTTAATTCATTAAAAATGATATTTAAATTTTTTTAAAACTCCAAAATTCAGAAAAATGGTGAGAAATGGGAAGGGAAGTGAGAGGAAGGGGAAGGCAGTCTCTGGGAACAGAATTGTCTTAATGTAGATTAAGCAAAAATAAATGGAGACAAAGTACTATGATTACAGAATACGAGAAACAAAAAAATTCTAATAAAAAACCAATATTAGAGATACATGATGGAATATATAACCTGAACTCTCATAACTTCAAATGTGAATAGATTAAATAATCCAATAAAACAAGAGTAAAAGACTGGGCACTGATATTGCAAATAAATGTAAAAAGGCAGAAATAGTAAACACATCCTTTGTAGACTCCATCACAAGAAAAATGATCTTCAGTTCAGGGGGCACAATCAAAAGATGCAGACTCAAATAAGACCACTTAATGAAATACTAAACAATGATTGGGCCCAAGAAAAAATCAGAGGAACAATAATTATGTGAAGGAAAATGATAATGATGAAATGACATACCAAAATTTCTGGGATGCAGATAAAGAAGTCCTCAGAGGGGAAATTATAACCTCAAAAGACTTATTTTTTTCAAACATTTATTAATATTCATTTTTAACATGGTTACATGATTCATGCTCCTCCTTTCCCCTTCGCCCCCCGCACTCCCCCCACCCATGGCCGATGCACATTTCCACTAGTTTTGTCACGTGTCCTTGATCAAGACCTATTTCCAAATTGTTGGTGGTTGCATTGGTGTGGTAGTTTCGAGTCCACATCCCCAATCATGTCCACCCCGACCCATGC
>NC_058136.1:42937409-42957150 GCF_016433145.1 Gracilinanus agilis
TATACACATTATATGTGGAGAGAGAGAGAGAGAGAGAGAGAGAGAGAGAGAGAGAGAGAGAGAGAGAGAAAGAGAGAGAGAGAGAGAGAGAGAGAAGGAGGGAGGGAGAGGAGACAGACAGACAGACCTTGGTCAACTATAAGCTCTTACTTTCAGGAACTTGTTCCTTTTCAATCATCTCATTTCCTATTTTTTAAACTTTCTTACAAATGTAGAAGATTTGGTGGCCTTTTATAAGTCAGTGAGAAATAAATATTGAGTACCTACTGTGGACTGAGTCCTATTACTAGGAAATTTCAGAGAGTGGTATTTATAAGTACTGCAAAACTTATTTCCTGCATTCAAGGAGAATAAAATCTGAGGACAAAGAACAACTGTATGAGAAAATGGCTTAAGAAAAATTATGAAGAAACACAGAAAATGTACAAAAATGATGGAAGGTGCTATGGCAAATGTTTGATTTACAAGAAGAGATGAATTTAATCTGAGTTTTACAGGAGGTGAAAAAAATGGTTTTCAGAGTAGGAAAGGCTGTTCAAGGACACCTAGGTGCACTCATACTTGGACAGAAATCCCATTTACAACATTACCAACAACTGGATGTCTAACCTTCATTTGGAAATCTCTAGAGAGAGGAAACTTGCTAATTCCCAAAGTAAACAATTTTATTTAGGGATTTCTCTCATTGTTAGGAAGGTTGGGGAGCTATGGGCTCAGTGGATAGAGAGCCAGGCCTAGAGATGGGAGGTCCTGGGTTCAAATCTGACTCAGATATTTCCTAGCTTTGTGACCTTGGACAAGTTTCTTA
This sequence comes from Gracilinanus agilis, assembly GCF_016433145.1. Taxonomy (NCBI): domain Eukaryota; kingdom Metazoa; phylum Chordata; class Mammalia; order Didelphimorphia; family Didelphidae; genus Gracilinanus; species Gracilinanus agilis. The sequence goes on from NC_058136.1 coordinate 42,938,218, forward strand.
ATACCAATTACTTAGCCCTTACTGATTTTGTGCCTTGTAACCGATATTTAGTATCAAGACAAAAGGTAAGGGCTTTATTTAATTAATTTATCAAAATGAATTTTTAGGAAGATGTTCCATACTTTGAGCCTAATCATGCCCGTAAGTAACTTTTGCCCATTCTCCTCTTAGGGTTAAGAAGAACAAGTTGAATCTCTTCTAAGTGAGGGCCCTTGAAATAATCAAATGACAATTATCAAATTACTCTTGAAGATGAGATCATATTTTTCATCAGTTCCTTTGACCAATTCTGGTATGGGGAGTTCTCAAGATCTCTTCCACATTCTCTTCTGGATACTCTATGGCTTGTTAGTAAACTTCCTAAAATATGGCACCCAGAATTGAATACAATACTGCAGATGTGGCCTAGCCAGTGGAAAATGCCATGAGCTAGTCCTCTCCCTGGTCATAAGCATAATGCCTCTCTTGAGGGAGCCCAAGATCCTGGGAACTGTTTTGTCTGACACCTCACACTACTGACCTATACTCAGCTTACAATCCATTAAAACATCCAACTCTTTTTCAAATGAACTACTGGCTAAACATATCTCCCCCATCCTCTATTGGTGATGGTGTATTTTTAACCCAACATTAGGATTTTATGTTTATCCCTATTACACTTCATCATATTAGATAAATGCCATAATTCTAGCCATAATATGATTATCACACAACAGTAATTCGTTGTAACTTTTGATAAGGAGAACGGCCCAATGAAAACTGAATTTGTGGGAACAGGCAAAAAGAAAAAACAGACAACATCATCTACAGCAATGACCTAGTTTCTGGAATGATGGACTTTCGTGATAGCTTTGATAAGGCAGGACAGTAGAAGAATCTGTAAGAATTTATAATGAATTGATTGTGAGAGGCAAAGAGGAAGACGAACTGAGAGCAAGATCAAGTGAAAATACTTGATAATCAAGTTTCAAGTATCATCAAAAGCTACTGATGAGAATGAGGATAGGATGAAGGAAATTACCAATCTCAGTTTATTGATTCCCAGTTCTTTGAGCTAGGAATAAAGGGTAGGGAGGGGTTGGATCTTTTGCTTGGTGGGTGCTTTCATTCTGCTGGCTGATTGCCTATCTATGGCAGGGGTTCTTAATTTGAGGTCCATGAACTTTTTTTTAACATTTATTAATATTTATTTTTTGAAAAGTTAACATGGTTACATAATTCATGCTCTTACTTTCCCCTCCCCCCCACTTCCCTCTTCCCCCCATGGCTGATGCACATTTCCACTGGTTTTAACATGTGTCATTGATCAAGACCTATTTCCAAATTGTTGATAGTTGCATTGGTGTGGTAGTTTCGAGTCTACATCCCCAATCATGTCCGCCTCAACCCATGTGTTCAAGCAGTTGTTTTTCTTCTGTTTCCACTCCTGTAGTGGAATGTGGGTAGTGTTCTTTTCCATAAGTCCCTCAGAATTGTCCTGGGTCATTGCATTGCTGCTAGTACAGAAGTCCATTACATTCTATTTTACCACAGTGTATCCTTCTCTGTGTACAGTGTTCTTCTGGCTCTGCTCCTTTCGCTCTGCATCAATTTCTGGAGGTCTTTCCAGTTCACATGGAATTCTTCCAGTTTATTATTCCTTTTAGCACAATAGTATTCTATCACCGCATATACCACAATTTGTTCAGCCATTCCCCAATTGAAGGGGAGGTCCATGAACTTTTAAAAAATATCTTTTGATAACTATTTCAACAGGTAATGCTATGTCTAAATTATTCTGATAAGAGGTAAAGAGGCTGCAAAACATTTTACAAAAAAAGTTAAGAATCCCTCACCTTTGGTAAATAGAGGTGGGGGTACTCTTAAGTGCTGGACAGCCCCCAAAACTGTTGGCCCTTCCCATCTTGCTAACACATGGAGAAAGCAGGAGTCAAGGAGGCATTTTTACCTTCAAAAGACAGTTTGAAGAGAAGAAGCATAGTGCTGTGGAAAGAGCATGGAGCTTGCTGTCAGGAGACCTGAGTAAGTGCAGTTTCTGACCTGTGCAATCCTGGCAAGTTCCTTCACTTATCAGAACCTCAGGCTCTTCTCCTTCTAAAAGGGAGGCGGGAGCATCTCTCATCCACATATCAATGTCATGTATCTTCCATCCATATAGCAGTATCATTCAAAATTTCTTGCAAGATGTAATAACAGAAATAACCATGTACGATGAGCCTCTTATAGCAAACATCAGCTGAAGCATACAACAAGGAGACATATGATCCCCATAGATATTTACCGCTGTGATGGAGGAAACCTAGCACAGAATCTAGATCAAGGAGGAATTCCCTATGAATAGTGACATTGTCCAATCCAAGCTATCAACAAGCATGTGGAGGAAATGCTTTGAACCACTAAAAATTAGAGAAATTCAAATGAAAGCAACTTCATGTTCCACTTCATAGCCGTCAGATTGGCAAAGATGACAAAAGAGGAAAATGATCGACGTTGAAGGAGCTGCTGCAAAACAGGTACAAACCTGCATTGTTGGTGCACCTATGAAATGGTCCAGCTATTGCACAAAGCAATTTGGAATTATGCCCCAAATGTTACTGAACTATGCATACCATCTGGCATAGCTACACTACTGCTAGGTATATACCCTCAGTGAAATAAAAGAAAATAGTTTTCTATTTTGAACATATTGGTACAAAAATATTTACAGCAGTGCTTTTTGTGGCATCCCAAAATTAGAAAGTAAAAGAGTTTAGTTCTTCCTATTGAAGAATGGCTAAATAAATTGTGGCAAAAATTGTCAAGGGATACTATTGTGCCATGAGAAATGATGAAGTCAATAGTTCATTGGAAACTAGGAAGACCTTTATGAACTGACACAGGGCCAAGTGAGCAGAACCAGGGAAACAATTCAAGGATTTTCATTCTACTATGCTTTCATGCCTCATAGATAATGGCTAAGTAGAATATATTTCATTCCTTGTTAGAATTTAAAATTAGCAGTTCCCTAAATTCAGCTCTCACTGAGCAAGATCCAGTGACACTTTCACAAACTGGCCATTCATTTTACATCTTTAAGGTACATACTGATGTCTCTTACTCTCTGGCTGGTTCCCATTCTGTGAGCCACTTGTACATGTGAAGGACAGACAAGATAGAGCTTATATATTTCACTTATAGGCTATAGTACAGGAGCTTTGCTACTTCCAAACAATTCATTCTGTGCTCAAAATGTTGGGGACTAAAGATCATTTTCTGACAGTCTCACAGCATTGATCTGGCATCTATAAACAAACATTCAACATTTTTTTTAAAAATAAAGACATGTTGCCTTTTGATCCAGCCATACCACTGCTGGGTTTATACCCCCAAAAAGATAATAAGGAAAAAGACTTGTACAAAAATATTGATAGCTGGGCTCTTTGTGGTGGCAAAAAATTGGAAAATGAGGCAGTGCCAATCGATTGGAGATTGGCTGAACAAATTGTGGTATCTGTTGGTGATGGAATACTATTGCGCTATAAGGAATAATGAACTGCTTGATTTCTATAAGAACTGGAAAGACCTCCAGGAATGAATGCAGAGTGAAAGGAGCAGAATCAGGAGAACATTGTACACAGAGACTGATATACTGTGGCACAATCGAATGTAATGGACTTCTCTACTAGCAGCAATGCAATGATCCAGGACAATTCTGAGGGACTTATGAGAAAGAATGCTATCCACCTCCACTGAAAGAACTGTTGGAGTAGAAACACAGAAGAAAAACAACTGCTTGATCACATGGATGGATGGGGATGTAGAATCTAAACGATCACCCTAATGCAAATATTAACATTATGGAAATAGGTCTCGATCAATGACACATATAAAGCCCAGTGGAATTGCTCGTTGGCTACGAGAGAAGAGTGGGAGGAGGAGAGGGAAAGAACATGAATCATGGAACCATGAAAAAATATTCTAAATTAAATGAAATTTTTCAAATAAAAAATAAATGAATAAAAATAAAGACATGGTATGTCCACTAATCCCTTAAGAGAGATTATAAGGAAAAGAAGCCAAAGAACTTCTGAGCAGGAGTAGAATTAAAAAACCCTTGCCTTGAGTAATAAGGGTTAGTAGGCGATTGGGGTTAAGTGATTTGCCCAGGGTCATATAGCTAGGAAATGTCTGAAGTCACATTTGAACCCAGGACTCTCATCTCCAGGCCTGGATTTCTATGCACTGAGCCATCCAGCTGCTCTGAAGTTTTCTAGTTCTACACACTATCAAGTGCTATCTAAATGTAAACATTATTATGACAAATGACCTATACCTGATAGAACAGTCATCTCTTACTCACACACCCCTCGCCCCATTCTCTGAACTGTGAAGGAAGCAGGTTCAGTGGAGAGGTAGGGCCTGAGCTAAAGCTGCTAAGCTCCATTGAAGTCCCAGAAGCCAACTTTTCTCCTATAAACATACATTGCTTTAAATTGCTTGGATATTCAGTCAGCTGGGTTTGGGGAGGAAGGAGGCAGGGCACACAGCATCAAGCAATACTTATATTATCTACCTCCAAAAGAGCCAGCCTCAGAGTATGATCCTATTGGAGGGACTTGGCTAGAGCAGAGAGTTTGAGCTAAATCAGAATGAGAAAGAAGGCTGGAAAGGAAGGTAGATTGAGGCCAGCTGGGAGAAGGCCTTAAATGCAAAGCTAAGCATATGATCAAAATAGCCCCCTGCTGTACCACCACAGTTAGAGCCTACAAGTGGCTCCGCCTACTAATATGTACAATGTTCACCAGTCCTTTTGCTTATCAGGGTCCATGCAGGGACACAGTGGGTGCTGCTAAGCTCCAGGAGGCTGAAGAAACATAGTCTCAGTGGGGTTTTGTTTCTATTTTTATTAAAATTCTTCCTTGCCCACATCTTCATCTTTATTTAGATGCTGCCTTTTGAGAGCTGGACCCGAGGTGCTATGCTCCTTTTCTAAGCGGGGCTGCAAAGGACATTGAAGAAAATAGGAGTGACATTTCCAGAATGGCTCTTTGGGAAGAGCTTGAAATCACATACAATTGTCACTGAAACCAGGCTTTCTCTTTTCGTGAATGTGATTTGAATTGGTAATTGGGACTTGCATTTTAGTGCATCCAGAAAGGGGTAGTTTGTTCTCTAGGAGGACTAAGAGCTATAAATACGTTCCAGTCACCAGAATATGAGGAAATTACAATGAAAGCAATTAAACTATATCATAAAAATGATGGCGGCATCACATCTAGAATTGTAGCATTCTGGAGGGGAGGGAAAAGACCTTCGAAATCATTTGGCGCAGTATTGCCAGACCCAAATTCTACTAAGGGCTGACAAAATGCTCCAATGATTTACTATGGACTCTTCTGTCCCCTCTGCAGCCTCAGCACCGTGTCCCTCAGAAGCTCGAGGGAACAGAGATCAAAGAGACTGAGGCAACCAGGAGTGGGAAAACGGCAGGAATCAGCTTTTCTAGAGATTATAATATTTTTATCATTGACTTAGCCAAAGGCATGGTTTGCACGTTGATCAAAATCTCAGGTCCCTACAGAGAAGTTTCCTGTATCCCAAATCTCCTCTTCATCAAATTCGACAAACAAAGGAACTGCCAGTATCGATCTTAGCTACTGGCTCTACTATTTCCTCAAAAAGCAGTTACTGGGGGGCAACTCAGTGGATGGAGAGCCAGGCCTAGAGACGGGAGGTCCTAGGTTCAAATTCGGCCTCAGACACTTCCCAGCTTGTGTGACCCTGGGCAAGTCACTTGACCCCCATTGCCTACCCTTAGCACTCTTCCACCAAGGAGCCAATACACAGAAGTTAAGGGTTTAAAAAAAGTAAAAAAAAATAGCAGTTACTGGTGTGCTTTGGTTCTAGTCACAATAACTTCATCACTGAGAAAGCAAGTAGAGGGAGGGCGTTCTTCTCAAAGCAGTATAACATCTGGCCTCAAGTGGGCATTAGACAAGTACATGATTGATTAATATTAGAAGAGGAGCTCATGAAAATGGGTGAATACAATTCAACTACCTTCCCCCTCTGTCACCGAACTCTGAAAACAGTAATGGAGCCAATACTCCATTAATTCCGAGTAATTAGAGAACAGTCAGTCTAAATTACAGACAATTGTCAGAGAACTCGGGTTTTATGCTTTCGAAGTATGCTGAGAGCTGATAGGAACTTTTGCCAAGCAAAGGGGCCTACGGAGCTTGCCTTAATGAACATACAAAATAGGTATTAATGGGTCCAGTCACTACTGACATAAAAATGGAAGCTGTTAAAATAACTTTGAAAGAGCTTGAAAATTGGAAGTGATATTGTACCTCTACTCACCTTGGTTTCATCTCAGCTTAAAAAAAAACTTTTTTTGAGTAATAAATGATTACAGATGTAAAATGAAAACTAATATCCAATAACCCCAAATATTATATTTTGTAAGATGTATTAATAATCACTTGAAGTAAAAGAAATGAAAGGACAAAAGTAAAAGCCTGAGTAAAAGCCAGCTTTCCCACCAGCTCCATTCACGGGAAAAGAGCAAGAAGGGCGTGATTACAGAAGCATCTCCAAAATGTAAGGACATAAAATAATGACGAAAGCGGGATACTAGGAAACATAGTCCTGGGGTACCAAATTCTAATTACACCCAGAGATTTAAATTCTATTTACAAATGCTTAAGCCCCAGAGGCTCAAATGAAAGCAATGAGTAGAATTTTTAGAGGAGTAGATTTCAGCTCTGTGTAAGTGTGATGGCATTCTGGTACCTGACCTGACCACCCGAGAAGGCATATCTCCATGTACAGAAGAATACGCCGGCACTCATGTAGACGTCTTGTCATTGGCCTACCACACGTTCGAGAGGAGCCCTTTTCTACTGGCTGCATAACCACAATTTTCAGTGTCTTTGAAACGTCTCGAGGCAGGACTGGGTAGGACTTTGGCAGGATTACCATCTGAAGAAGGAGGTGGCTCCTTTACTCACCCTATGCAATAAAGGACCAGGGTCTTCGGGCCTGGGTCTTTGGCTTCTTCCGTCCTTTGTTCTTTTTCATCCAAGGTGCAAAGAGTGCACTCTCCAACCTGGCTAGGCAGCATGAACGGTGGGGATCTGAGAGAAGAGGAATTTGGGAATCCAAGCCTGATGTTGCATCCATCTCAGCTGCTACACTCCAGGCAGCAGAGTTCTGGGACATCTGCCCGGGAGAAGGCAGCAGTGATGTGAGTGTTGGACCTGAATGAACCAGTTGGAGTCAGGGCTATGTGGGAAAACCACGAGCCTAGTCTCTCCAGATGGAGGTGGCATGGCTGCGGTGACTGCTCTCCTGATGTGTCAAAGGAAACTGGTAGAAATTTCTCCTTGCAGTGTACTGGAAGTGAATAGTCCTTTGTAAAAGTTAATCCAGTGTTCAATAGTTCATTGGAACTAGGCCCCTAAAATTGTAGGGGGAGCAGAACACAGTTGGTAGAGGATTAAGCAGAAAAGAGAGACAATCCATAACCTCTTTGGGGTACCTGAAAACTCTGGGGAGGGCAACAAGTTAAAAGCTCAGTTCTGAGAGAGAAGAGCCCCACACAAGTCAACTCTGCTACCTCAGAAAACACTTCTTTGAACAACTGGCATGACCTGACAAGTCAAAGGGGCTGCTTTAGGAAGCCAAAAGTTCCCCCATCACTGGAGGACTTCAAGCATAAAGCCAGAAGATCACCTATTGGGGATGTTGTGATCATTGCTTATAGTGTTCAAGTGCTTAAAAAAAAAGTATTTTTCTATTTATTTTTTCAATTTGGTTCTCACAGCAATGATGGGAAATGGGTACTCCCCCCCCCCTCATTAGTCTGATCATGATGAATTTTTTAAAACTAAGACTCAGGGAACTCTTAAATCCCACTTAAATCACTTAGCCTCCTAGGCCTCAGTTTCCCCAACTGTAAAATGAAGAGGTTACACTAGATGGCCTCTCGGGTCCCTTCTAACTCTAGAGCTGTGATCCAACTGAGGAAAGGCATAAGTGCCTTGAGAAACCTGTCAGCACTCTTTAAAACCTGGCCTAAGGAAAGGATGGTTGAGTGGTGGACTGAGGAAAGGCAGGAGGAAGTTTTCCAATCTGTATTGAAATGCCTTAAATGGGGGCCTATGAAATGGGCATTATATGATTAATACATTAAAGGCTATAACACCCTTTAAGTTAGTTTCTAGGCCTCGCCAGTCACTTTTATGACATTTCTTTGCGATCGGTTGGCTGCAGGGAGATTTAATAAGAATACTCGAGTACATGAAAGATTTTTATACATAGACTAGCAACCAGCTGCTCTCGATTTCCACTGGGTCTAGAAGAGGAAATTAGCTTAAACTGTAACATGAGGATTTCAGTTAGGCAGGAAAAGGTCCTGCCAGTCAATTTTATTAAACCAGGAAGTTTGAGAAATCTCCTGGGGAGGTCTTTATATATAGATCTGCCTTGTTTGGGATGAGTTCATTACAAGGACAGCCTACACACTGATGGAGAAGACAGCTGCCTATGTGGGGTGACCCACGGTATGTAGGGAAGGCTTCCTTGACTTCTCCCATTTTCCCCAGCCAGCTGTCCCTAATGCGTGATTTTAGGTTTTTGAGTGGGAAAAGAACTCGGCGCTAATCTAGTCCAAATTCTTCATTTTACAAGGAAGGAAACCAAGGTTCAGAGAGAGAGGAAGTTTCTTGTCCAAAGTCATATTGGAAATAAGTAGCAGACCCAGAATTCAAACCCAGGTCCTCTGGCTCTAAATCCTGGGCGTTTCATTGAAGGAATTGCTTCCTGTCCAAGTGGAAGTACCTTTGAAAGGGCTATGGGAAGTCTCTCAGTCACCATTGCCTATATATGACTTAATTTACAGCTTTCTTTTCAGTGTAACAATTGGAAGGGATTAGGTTTGCCCTGACAGAAGGGCAGAGAGCCAGGTTCAGATCAAGGGATGTTTACTGCCCAAGGACAGAAAAAGCCCACCTGGGTGGGGACCATAAGGACTTGAGGAGGGACCGAGAAGGAGGAAAGAGTCGGGCTGGAGTTTTAGACCAACTCTGCCAGTTACATGATTCGGCCTACCATAGACTCTGCCTGGAAGAACTAGGAATATATGAATTCTCAAGATCACCGAGAGTCTCACATTTCTAGAATGTAACAAGTGTTCATAGCCATTGTTCCTCCTGAGGACATCTTTCTATAGAAATATGATTTTACATAAGGATAGGGATAAAGACTGGATGGGTGATTTCAATGATTACTCCAAGGTGAGGAAACTCCTTCCACGACTTCAGGGCAGGAGTTTCTCTGCCACGTAGAGAGCTGCCTAGAGTATTGAGAGGTTAAGCAACTGGCCCACAGGCACACAGGCAGTATACACCAGAGCAGGGGTCGGCAACCTTTTTGGCTGTGAGAGCCATAAACGCCACATTTTTTAAAATGTCATTTCGTGAGAGCCGTGCAGTGCTCACAGTGCCGCTCCTGTAACAGGGCCAAAAAAAAAATGGACTTTATGGCTCCTGCAGAAAGAGCCACATCTGGCCCTCAAAAGAGCCAGATATGGCTCGAGAGCCATACGTTGCCGACCCCTACACCAGAGGCAGGATTTGGACCTGGCCAGGTCTTGCTTGTTCTAGGGCCAGCTCTCTCCCCACTACCCCACACTGCCTTTTGGGCAAGGGTTAGAAATAGTCTGACTGTGTGACTCTGTAAGGTTCACAATGATCATCAGTTTTAGTTATTTCTTCCTGTAGGTGATTATGTCCTGACCATTTCTGTACTGAGAGAATTCGTCTCTAAAGTCCTTTTTGGCACTGAATTTGATCATCGATTTTCTTAGGTTCACATTCAAAACAAGCAAGATGCCAGATTGTTTTGCCAGGAAGCTCCTCGTGATTCTAAAAATTCCTTTAGCAGGGAAACAACCTGCCACATTATGCTGCTTAATTGAGCTTTGGTTAATGCTAGAAAAAGTATAGTGACCGTGTGGTTAGAGTGGTTTTCTGAAGAGGATTTTCTTTTCTTCCAAAGGACAAAACTCCAGGGTAAATTGCATCTCACAGCAACAGGTCCAAGGTGAAAAGAGTGAATTTCAACGGTGACAAATATATACAACACACAATGACTTTACATGAAAAATGAAAACGAGAAAGTTGTTTACCAGCTTCTCATGTAATACAATGGAGCGAAATTGCTTTCCAATGTGGTCATACTCTTCAGGCAGGAAGCCCTTCCCCCCACAGAGGATCAGTATCTGCTCAAAGGAGTGGCTTGACAGATGGTTCCATTGTGTCCTCATCAACAGTTATCCAGAAGCCCCTGGACTATTTGGGATGAGGAGGATAATAGCTGTCATTTATAGAGCATTTTAAGATATATTAGATGTGTGTATGTGCATGTGTGTTTTTGTGTATGGAGAGATGTCTATATTTATACATATAGATGTATTTAATGAATATTCAATGGCATAGACATATATATATTCCATGAAACTGGCCATGTAATTTAGGAATACAAAAGCTTATAGAAACTGGGTGACTGAAAAAATGTCCTCCATTGGTCTAAAAAATATAGTTTACCTATAAGCATAGTAATATTCCTGATAGGAGTGATAATTGTGGTTCATATTTTTCTATATTTATACACGTAGGGATGAAAAACTTTTCACAATCAAAAATGCTGAGATTCTTTCATTATATTTAAGAAAAGTCAAAAAATTAAATTTACTGAAGTCTGTCTACTCTTGTGTAAATTGTGACATGAAGATTGCTCCTCCACTACCTAAGACCATGAGTTGTTAACCTGGGATCTGTTAGAGAGAGAAAGAGAGAGAGAGAGAGAGAGAGAGAGAGACAGAGACAGAGACAGAGAGAGACAGAGAGCAGAGAGAAAGACAGAGAGAGACAGAGAGAGACAGAGAGAGAGACAGAGAGAGACAGAGAGAGAGAGACAGAGAGAGAGAGAGAGACAGAGAGAGAGAGAGAGAGAGAGAGAGAGTTATTTGAATATATGAACATGATTCTGAGAAGGGGTGCAGAGTTTTCACTAGAGTGCCAAAGGAGCCCATGACACAAAAGAGGTTAAAGCCTCTGCCCTAGATTATTAAGGAAAAGGAGAAAAGGAAGAGAGTTCAATATGAAAACAAAGAAAAAAGATATGAAGAGGCAGAGGGCAATTATTTCCTGTGTCAGAAGGTTGGAGGTTGGAGGAATGTCACACAGCAAAGGGAAAGAATGAGAACCATTGGACACTTAGGGCTAAGTTACAGATAAGAGGCTCTTCAAAAAAAGAAGAAGAAGGGAGCTAGTTAGGAGGTGAGGTTAGGAGGAGGAAATACCTATTTGTCCTCTAAGGAATTATGGACATCTGTCTGCGTGCCATCTGGTCTCGATCTGATCTGGATCAATCAGCCAATAAAATCGGGGTGGGGGGAAGAGATAAGTAGTGCTGATTCTTCACTACTGGCTGAGTGATACTGAGGCAGCTATTTGCCAGTCTCAAATCACCAAGAAAGTGGCCTGGTGTCTCTCCAGGTGATGTATCCAAGACATTCAATCAATCAATAAGCATTTATTAAGCACCAATTCTTTGCCAAGTTCTGTGCTAGTTACCAGTAGTTAAGGGGCATCACATATATACATATAAGTATATACACACATTGTATGTGCAAAAAATACACAAAATCAATACCAGATAAATGAGGTAGGGTACTAGCACCAATGGAGGATCAAGAAAAGACTCATGTAAGAGGCAGTGTTGAGGCTGAAATATGAAGGAAACTAGAGATTCTAAGAGGCAGAAATGAGGAGAGAGAGAATGCCAGGCATGAGGGAAAGATTGTGCAAAGGCAAAGACACAGGAGATGGAGTGTTGTGTGTGAGAAACAGCATGATGGCTGGTCTGGTTAGAAATATACTATTGGCTGGAGCCAGGTTGTGAAGAGCTTTAAATGTCAAATAGAGGTGGTTAGATTTGTTCATTGAGATAATGGGGAGCCACTGGGGTTTGTTGAACTAGAGGGCGACATAGTTAGACCTGGGATTTAGCAAAATTATGTTGGCCACTGCGTAGAGGACAGACTTGAGGCAGGAAGACTAATCAGGAGGCTACTGAAATAGTTCAGAAAGAGGTGAGGAGGAGCTAAACTAGGGTAGTGGCCTTGTGAGTTAAGAGAAGTGAAAGATGTTATAGAGATAAGATAGGGAAAATTTGGTATCTATGGGGTAAGGGAGAATAGGAAGTAAAGAATGACACTGAGCCTATAAACTTAGATGACCTAATAGCTGATGGCATCTTTATCAGGAATAAATAAGTTCATAAAAAGATGTGTTTGGGAAAAACAAGATAAGTTCTGTTTGGGTCATGTTAGGTTTGAACCTATGGGATATCCAGGTGGAAATGTAAGTGGATGGCAACTTGGCCCTGGAGTTCAGGAGAGAGACTAAGATTCACCTGCATAGAGATAATGGAACCCATGGTTGTTGATGGGGTAATAGAAAAAGAGTGTAAAGAGAGAAGAGAAGAGGGACCAGGAAAGAACTCTGGAGTATATCCATAGGGAATGGGAGGGACGTGGATGTTTTTGGTGGTGGTAGTCTATGATTATGGTTCACCAAATGAAACTGAAGGGGTCATATAGATAGAAACTGACCTCTGAGCCAAGACAGCCCAAAGAGAAGAGGGTATAGAGTTGGAGAGAATGGTCAAGAGTGTAAAATTGTTTTAGGGAGATCAAGATGAATAAATTTTGAGAAAAGCCATCAGATTGGACAATTAAAAGGTTACTGGTAATTTTGGAGACAGGAGAAAGTAATGAGGTCGAAAGCTATGTTGAAAGGGCTTAAGAAGTGAGAATAGTGAAAGCAGAGGCAACTAGTAGAGAATTCTTCTAGGGGCAGCTGGGTAGCTCAGTGGAGTGAGAGTCAGGCCTAGAGACAGGAAGGTTCAAACCCGGCCTCAGCCACTTCCCAGCTGTGTGACCCTGGGCAAGTCACTTGACCCCCATTGCCCACCCTTACCACTCTTCCACCTATGAGACAATACACCGAAGTTAAGGGTCTAAAAAAAAGAGAATTCTTCTAGGACATTGGCTATGAAAGGGAGGACAGAGAAAGGATGCTAGTTTGAGGGCATGGTAAGGTCAAAGGAAGGTTTGGTAGTGATATAAAATGGGGGTGATATAATAGAGAACTGCTAAGTTTTGTCAAAACCTGTGATTGATAGATGACAAACCTCCAGCTCACCCAGGTTTACAACCTTGGTATCATCCTTGTTCCTTCACCTCACATATCCAATCTGTTGCCAAGCCATGGTTTTTTTCTACCTTTACAACATCTCTCATATATGTCCCTTTCTTTCTACTCACACAGCTGTCACTCTTGAAGGCCCTCATTATTTGATTCCTGAACTCTCTCCCCATTCAAGTCCATTCTCCACTCAACTGCCATAGTGGCAGCTAGGTGGCATAGTAGGTAGAGTGCTGGGCCTGGAGTCAGGAAGACTTGAGTTCAAATCATACCTTTACTAGCTGGGTGACCCTAGGCAAGTCACTTTATACTCTGTTTACTTCAGTTTCCTAAGTTGTAAAGTGGGGAAAATAGTGCCCACTTCTTAGAGTTGTTGTGAGGATCAAATGAAATAATCTCTGTAAAGCATTTAAGCGCAGTGCCTGGCACATAGTAAGCACCATAAAATTGTTACCTATTATTAGTAGAGTTATTTTCCTACAGGGGAGGTCTGAGCATGTCCCTCCCCTATTCAATAAAATTCAGCATCTCCTATTACATCTAAGTAATGTGTTTCTTATTCAAGCTCTTCAAAACCTTCCCCCTTCCATTTTTACCATTTTTACATTTGACTCTCCATATACTCTTTACTCCAGCACCACTGAGATTCTATGAAATATAGAAATTAACCTGTATTGTGATTGAGAGGCAAATACCTTCAAAACCTCTCTTTTCTTTTCCTATCATGTATGCAATGCTATTTTTGCATGTATTTTAATAGCATGCTGTTTTATTTCACTGAAATGAAAAAATGAAAGAAAAAAAGGATACAGGAAAATACTTTCTATGGGGAAACTGTATTTTACAACAAGAAATTTACTTTATTTTTTACGTCTCCTTATTTCTCTCTTCCTCTAATGTAGTCCCATCTCCTCCACAAAAAGTATAGTATATACCTCTATTATCAATACATCCCCTGAAACTTGTTGATAACTATTCACATTTATATTTGTCTATTTTGAAGCACAAGGTATCATTAAAGGGTTTTTTGTCACTCCCTCTAATTCCTAATCTGGATTATTTCTCCATTTCTCCTCATTCACTTTTCCTCTTACATGATCAAGGTTAGCCACAAAGTCACTCCTTCCATCAACCATGGGCAGTATGCATTCTTCTGCCTGCAGGGCCAGCTGGCGATTCTGGGTCAAAAGTCACAGCTAGATATCCTTTCAAAAAATTGCCTCATCCAGCAGCTACAGGGCCCAGGAAGGCTGGAAAGTATTCAGGGCTCATTTGTCCATTGGTTCCATACCTATTTTTATAGCACCTACCATGTGCTGGAGCCTTTCCCATAAGTGAGCTTTGAGGTACCATTTTTATCTTGCTGTTGTCTTTGACTGTATATCCTTGGATTGCCCAGGAGATGGCACATTTTAGTACACGTATGAGGAAGTTGATCTTGAGAAAAACAACTGCCTTGCTGTGTCTTTTCAGTTTTTATAAGCTGAAGTATCATTGAGAAATGTAAATACAATATAATACAATTTAATTGTCAGTCTATTTCAAAAAGGAAATGGATTAGTTGATTTTTTCAATTAAAAATGGGATTATTAAAGTTCACAAATTGCTCAAATCATTTAGAAATTGAAAACTAAGCAGCCATAACCTAACAAGCAATAATTCACTTGGATATATATTTTTCACTTCTAACAATTTATGTTCTTATGGGACTTACATACGTGCCTCATTGAATCAATTCAGCCAATCCAAATTTCCCATGTGAAAATTCATTATGTTCTTAGGCTTCTAATGTCCTCTTTGTGAATTAGGTCTTGCAGGATTATCTACACTATTTTAAAGTCTTAGGAGAGGCTCCCTGAAGACATTACCTAAAGCCACCAATCTGCAAGTCAGGTTTTAAACAACAGCTTTAATATTCCTCCAACGCTTTTCTCTGGGCCATTTCATTTCCACTCACCACCAAAACACAAGGCTCTCTGGGGCTTCAAAGCTAAAGATGAAAGACATTGGTCATTACCTTTCCTTTGATAGTGAATACAAGTTTTCCAGAAAGATAAACATTTAAGCTACTTGGGATGAAAGCGCTACCTTGGGCATAAATCCTTATTCTGTCAAGGTTCTGAATGCCATTCTATGAAGATTTACATGGGTGAAATACCTGAGCCATGCATGATAATGCCAAATCCTTCTAGGAGATTTGCTCGACAGTGTTAATCATTCACTCCAATTTTCCAGGACCTGAATATAATACTTATGGTGGATGATGAGCAAGCTTGCAAGTGTATATTTCACTACTTAAAGGCTCTAAAATTTCATTAATGTGAGGTACTCCCTGGTCTTTGAGAGTTCCTGTGACCAAAAACTTCATCACTGGCAGGCAAGTTGGCGATAAACCTCTCTGCATTTATTTAGTAAGGATGGTTCTTTGGATGATAGATATCCAAACTATTACCTGGATCTATCCTCAAAATCTTTCCAGCTTAGTAGGACCTGCCTGAGATTATACTCCACTGGTATAGCTTGTCTTAGACAACTTTGTGTCTCTAGAGAATATTCCTAGTATCTAGGATCTAGAGCCTAGGGACATAAATGTTTGTTATATTGCAATGAAAAGAGATATGAGAAAAGAAGTCAGTAAGGCTACCAAGTAAGATGATAAAGGAGAGGGTAACAATTGGCTTCAAACCAAGAGCTTGCATTGGAAAAGGAAGAAAGAAAGGAAGGAAGGAAAGAAGAACTGAAGGAGGGAGGGAGGGAGAAAGGGGGAGGAAGAAAGGGAGGAAGGGAGGAAGGAAGGGAGGGAGGAAGGAAGGAAAGAAGAAAAGTAGGAAGGAAGTGATATGGGGGCACAGGTTTCCCCTAGATACCTCAAAAATCCAGACTGTAAATCCTAAAACCTCCATATCCTTACACACAGAGATAGAAAACAATGAGCTTTGAGAAGAAAGAGGAACAAATCTAACAAGGGACAGAGCAGGGGGAACGCTACTGCTGCTCAACTAAAGGGGGTATGCCAAGAAAAAGGCTTGAATTCTTGAACTGTCGGGTCTGAGGGTATAGAAGGGCAATCCCAGGACACCTCCCCCATGTGCTGTGCAGAGTCTCCAGTGGCCCCTGAAATCTCTGGGCAGGCATGGCACACCAGCCCAGAGGGAGAGCCTTGCTGGTGCTGGACTCAGGGAGTTAAACACAGGCACTGGAGAGGTGACTGAAGGAGAAAACCAGAGAAACACAGCAAACATGTCCAGAAGAAGGTTGCTTAGAGAGAGACAAACCTCAGACAGCAGACCACTTGGCTTCCTGACACCAAGATAAAGAACAAAGGGCTTCAAGAGGAAAGAAAACCAGATCAAGCACAAGGACAGAGCAGGGGGACCCTACTGTTGGACAGCTCAGCTCAGCAAAAATGCTCCTTCTTGTCCCCCCACTTTTTTTCCTCCTCTTGAGGTTTTAGCCTCAGGGCAGATTAAGAAGTAAGGACTAATCCAATCAATACAGGCTAAATAGCAAACAATTGGAAAGACAAGAAGTCTTCAGAGGAAAGAGAAAGTAACTACAAACCTCCATTGCCAGCTGGAGGGAAGATCTTTCATCAAAGATCATTAAATACATCTGCTCAAATTAGCAAAACAGAAAAGGAAAAAAATATGAGTAAACAACAGGAAAAGAGAAAAGAAATGACAATTGACAGCTTCTTTCAAGGAAGTGAAAAGAGAGCAAATGAAATAGAAATAGAAGAAGAGGAAGAAGTTCCAGCTAATTAGACACAGGCTTTGAAAGATCTCAAAATTAAATTAACTCAAGAACTTCAGGAACTCAAAAAGCAATCAAGAGAGGCAAAAGAGGCTGAAGACAATTTGAAAAAGGAAATACATGAACTAAAACAAGAAAATAAAGTCTTTTAAGAATTGGACAGCTTGAAAATGAAGCAAAGAAGGCAAAAGATGATCTACAAAGAAAATCAGACCAGAAGGAGAAGGATGACGAAAAAGTCAGGGATGTAATTCAGTCTTAAAAAAAACAGAACTCAACAACTAGAAGCAAATGACTTTACAAGGCAGCAAGAATATATAAAACAAAATTTAAAAAAATAAAAACTTTGAGGAGAATATGAAACACCACATTGATTCAACCAAAGATCTGGAGAACACAGCTAGAAGAGACAATTTAAGAATAATTGGTTTACCAGATCATCACGATAAAAGAAAAAATTTAGACATCACCCTACAAGAAATTATCAGAGGCAACTGCCCAGACATTCTCGAACAAGAGGGAAAAGTGAAAATTGAAAGAATCCATAGATCACCTCCTATATATTTAATCCACAATTGACAACTTCCAGGAATATTATAGCCAAATTCAAAAATTACCAGACAAAGGAAAAAATATTACAAGCTGCTAAAAAGAAGTCTTTCAAGATATCAGGGAACCACAGTTAGAATAACACAGGATCTGGCTACATCTACTTTGAGGGTCTGGAAGGCATGGAACGCAATATTCCAGAAAGCAAGAGAACTGGGTCTACAACCAAGAATCAACTATCCAGCAAAACTGACTATATTATTGCAGGGGAAACTATGGTCATTCAATAAAATTGAGGACTTCCAAGCATTCATCAAGAAAAAACCGGACTTAAACAGAGAGTTTGCCGCCCAAACACAGAACTTAAGAGAATCACCATAAGGTAATTAAGAGAATGGGGGGAATGGATAAAATCTTTTCTTTAAATGACTCAATAAGTTCAATCAATTTGTATCCCAAGAAGAAAAGAAGATATTGGCAAATATTAAAAATTGTTATTACCAACAGGGTAACTAGAAGAAGTTTACATAGAGGGAACAGTGACAAACTGTATAGGATGAAATGTCAAGCAATATATATATACACACATATGTATGTATATATGTATAAATATATACAACACTAGAGAGGGGGAAAGAAGGTAATATTAAGAAAAATGGGAAAATAAAGAAAATGGAAAAAATTATATATTCCATAAAGAAGTGCTTGGGATCAATAGGGAAGAATAACAATACACTGTAAGAGTAAAGAGTTTGGAGAGAGGAAATATTTAACACTTAAGTGCATTGAAATCAACTTAAAGAGGGAAGAACAATCAGATCCACTGGGGCAGAGAATTGATTCAGGCCATATAGAGAAGTAGAAAGATAACAAAATGACTGGTGGAGAGAGAAGTAACACTAGGAAGGGAGAGGGCAGGGGTAGGGTAGCTTAAAAAATCCTAAAGAATAAGAGGGGAATAAGAAGGGAGAGGGGAGAAAGGGAAGTAAAATAAGGGAAGGGATTAGGGGAACTGATTAAAAGGAAATAGTGAAAGAAGAAAGGACAGAACAAGGAGAGACAATCAAAAGGTCTGGGAATACACAGTTGATAATTATAACTCTGAATGAGAATGGGATGAACTTGTCCATAAAACAGAAGCAAATGGCAAAGTGGACAAGCAAAAGAAGGCAGGAGTTGTCATCATGATCTTTGACAGAGCCAAAGTAAAAATAGATATGGTTAAAAGAGTTTGGGAAGGTAACTACATCCTAATAAAAGGCAATATAAACAATGAAGAAATATCAGTACTCAACATGTATGCACCAAACGGTATAGCTTCCAAATTTCTAAAGGAGAAGCTAGTGGAGCTCAAGGATGAAATAGATAGCAAAAC
>NC_058136.1:42957346-42996850 GCF_016433145.1 Gracilinanus agilis
TATTAAGAAAAATGGGAAAACAAACAAAATGGAGTAAATTTATATTCCATAAAGAAGTGCGTGGGGCCAATAGGGAAGAATAACAATACACTGTAAGGGTAAAAAGGTTGGAGGGAGGAAATATTTAATACTTAAGTGCATTGAAATCAACTTAAAGAGGGAAGAACAATCAGATCCACTGGGACAGAGAATTGATTCACACCCTAGAGAGAAGTAAAAAGGTAACAAAAGGACTGGTGGAGAGGGAAGTAACACTAGGAAGGGAGAGGGTGGGGGCGGGGTAGCTTAAAAAGATCCTAAAAAAGAATAAGAGGGGAATAAGAAGGGAGAGGGGAGAAAGGGAAAAGCAATAAGGGAGGGGATTAGGGGAACTGATTAAAAACAAAACATTGGTATAGAAGGAAATAGTGAAGAAGAAAGGACAGGACAAGGAGAGAGAATCAAAATGTCTAGGAATATACAGTTGATAATTATAACTCTAAATGTGAATGGGATAAATTCGCCCATAAAACAGAAGCAAATAGCAGAGTGGATTAGAAACCAAAATACTACCATATGTTGTCTACAAAAAAAAAAAAAACAACAACACATGAGACAGGCAGACATACATAGAGTAAAAATGAAAGAATGGCACAAAATCTATTGGGCTTCAAATGAGAAAAAGAAGGTAGGAGTTGCCATCATGATCTCTGAGAGAGTCAAAGTAAAAATAGATATGGTTAAAAGACATAGGGAAGATGGAAGAACAAAAGATCAAGAATATCAAGGGAAATAATGAAAAAAAAAACATCAAGGAAGGTGGCCTAGCAGTACCAGATATTAAACTATACAATAAAGCAGCATTCATCAAAACAATATGGTACTGGCTAAGAGATAGAAGGGAGAATCAGTGGAATAGACTTGGGGTAAGTAACATCAGCAAGATAGTGTATGATAAACCCAAAGAGAACAATTTTGGGGATAAAAATTCACTATTTGACAAAAACTGTTGGGAAAATAGGAAAACAATATAGGAGAGATTAGGTTTAGAACAACATCTCACACCCTACACCAAGATAAATTCAGAATGGGTGAATGACTTGAATACAAAGAAGGAAACTATAAGTAAATTAAGTCAACACAGAATAGTATACTTGTCAGATCTATGGGAAATGGAAAATTTTAAAACCAAGCAAGAGTTAGAAAAAATTACAAAATGTAAAATAAATAATTTTGATTATATTAAATTAAAAAGTTTTTGTACAAACAGTAACAATGCAAACAAAATCAGAAGGGAAACAACAAACTGGGAAAAAATGTTTATAACAAAAAAACTCTGACAGAGGTGTAATTACTAAAATATGCCAGGATCTAAATCAATTGTATAAAAAAATCAAGCCATTCCCCAATTGATAATTGGGCAAGGGACATGAATAGGCAATTTTTAGATAAAGAAACCAAACTATCAATAAGCACATGAGAAAGTGTTCTAAATCTCTAATAATTAGAGAAATGCAAATAAAAACAACTCTGAGGTACCACCTCACACCTAGCAGATTGGCCAAAATGATAGCAAGGGAGAGTAATGAATGTTGGATGGGGATGTGGCAAAATTGGGACATTAATGCATTGCTGGTGGAGTTGTGAATTGATCCAACCATTCTGGATGACAGTTTGGAACTATACTCAAAGAGCTCTAAAAGAAGGAAACTGTAAGAAAATTAAGTGAACACAGAATAGTATACTTGTCATATTTCTGGGAAAGGAAAGCTTTTAAAACCAAGCAAGAGTTAGAGAAAATTACAAAATGTAAAATAAATAATTTTGATTATATAAAATTAAAAAGGCTTTGTACAAACAAAAACAATGCAAGCAAAATCAGAAGGGAAACAACAAACTGGGAAACATCTTTATAACAAAAAATTCTGACAGAGGTCTAATTATTCAAATATACAAGGAGCTAAATCAATTGTATGAAAAATCAAGCCATTCCCCAATTGATAAACGGGCAAAGGACATGAATAGGCAATTTTAAGATAAAGAAATCAAAATTATCAATAAGCACATGAGAAAGTGTTCTAAATCTCTAATAATTAGAGAAATGCAAATCAAAACAACTCTGAGGTATCACCTCACACCTAGCAGATTGGCTAAAATGAAAGAAGGGGAGAGTAATGAATGTTGGATGGGGATGTGGCAAAACTGGGATATTAATGCATTGCTGGTGGAGTTGTGAATAGATCCAACCATTCTGGATGGCAATTTGGAACTATGCTCAAAGGGCTATAAAAGATTGCCTGCCCTTTGATCCAGCCATACCATTGCTGGGTTTGTACCCCAAAGAGATCATAGATAAAAAGACTTGTACAAAAAAATTTATAGCCATGCTTTTTGTGGTAGCAAAAAAAAAGGAAAATGAGAGTATTCTCTTCAATTGTGGGATGGCTGAACAAATTGTGGTATATGCTGGTGATGGAATACTACTGTACCCAATGGAATAATAAACTGGAGGAATTCCATATGAACTTGAAAGACCTCCAGGAATTGATGCAGAGTGAAAGGAGAGCCGGAAGAACATTATACACAGAGACTGATACACTTGGTAAAATCGAATGTAATGGACTTCTGCACTGGCAGCAATGCAATGACCCAAGACAATTCTAAGGGATTTTTGGAAAAGAATGCTACCTACATTCAGAGGAAGAACTACAGGAGTGGAAACAGAAGAAAAACAACCACTTGAACACATGAGTTGATGCGGACATGATTGGGATGTAGACTGGAAAGACCACACCAATGCAACTATCAATGATATGGAAATCGGTCTTGATAGATGACACATGTTAAAACCAGTGGAAATGCGCATCGGCTTTGGGGGAAGGGGAGTTTTGGGGTGGCGAAGTGAAAATAAGAAAATGAATCATATAACCATGGAAAATTTTTCTAAAAAAAAAAAGAAAAGAAAAGCACAGATAGGCACCTCCCAGCTTACTTCTGATAAACATTGTTTTATATCCCAGGTATCTGATAATCCTCTAAACTGAACAGTTCACCCCTTTTTGATTTTGAGGCATAGGACACAACCACATGACCCTTCTCAGGGTCCAAAGATCCAGTAACATGCCATCATTATCCCATCTCTAGTCACATAGGCCTTGTTGTCAAAAGGGTATATAAAGCCCAGAACACATCTCCTCTAGGAGGCAGAATTCCACCCACTCTGCCTCCCTAAGCCATCTAATTTGACTTAACCATTTGACTTACATTCAAATTAATAAATCTCTTTTACTTTTAACCTAGCTATTGGAGTCTGTCATTCTTGAAAAGGGCAACCTGTCCAGATCCAGGGTTTTACCTCAAAGCTCTCCCATAACAGAAGGAAGGAAGGAAGGAAGGAAGGAAGGAAGGAAGGAAGGAAGGAAGGAAGGAAACTATTTTCCAAGACAATACCTTTCTAAGTATATTCTAAAGATAGTCAACATTTTGCCTGTCACCCCCTCCCCCGCCCCCCCCCCTACTAGTAAGATTCCTTGATCCTTTCAGGACAACTCAAGCCTACTGCCATCTCTGCTTTAGTGACAGGGCATACAATTCTAATATGAGGAAGTAATTTGGCTTCTATAGCCCATTGACTTTTTGGGGTACTTTGGGCCTATTTCCAGGAACATTAAACAATCACACATATACCTGGGTTCATGTGTCACTGATACCTATGAAGAAATAAGGCCACAAATTTATTTTCCATCAACTACTCCACCACCGCCATTGTTCATCATTGCTAACCTGAACCTGAATTGGACCACTGACCTAGAGAAACAAAAGAGTTCTTTCTTCTTCCATTATCAGGTCCCTGAGGCTTTCTGAATGATTGAAAGACCGGTTCAGATAGTGCCATTTTATTTCCTAATGGAGGCAACAGCTATTCTCATAAATGATTTACCTTGTTTTAAAAATCAATGGAATTGCAATGCCCTAATATTGTTTGTTTCCACAGCAATCCCCATTCTCAAAAGTGCTGCCATTTATAATTTCTACATAAAACGGAACTCAAATTAATTTTGTTTTAGGAATTTCACCATCTTCTTTAAGATAAACTGGTGCCTCCCAGGAATGTTGCCAAATCAAGGTAGGAAGCTGCTCATTGAAATGTGGGTTTCAATATTCCTATTTTTTTGAAAAAGCATAAAAATTGGTTTGTATTACAATTTCTGGGGTGAAAACAAAGGTGGTGACATCCTTTTTCATAGTAAATTTATCGTTGGAAATATACATATATGTGTGCATATATGTGTATATCTTTATATTTAAATGAAATCTCTGAAGAATTCTATGATACCTTTAAAAATACAGTACAGCAAAAACAGTCAGAAACTAGGAGATGGGGGCAAAACAAAGATGTAAAGATGTATACATGTATGTAGCAGCACCATGGACAAGAGCTGGTTTCTAAGTGGCATTCTTGCTAGCAAAAATAGGATTAATTCATTTCCCTTGTATAATAGGAAACAAAATGAATTTCACCTTAATCCTCTTTCAGGGTTTAATAAGATCAACTGGAAGATGCCCGATCAGCATTTATCTTGAAGTACAAGCAGCAAATGCAGTATATTTTACCTTTGGAAAGTTAATGCAAGGGAATAATTAATCCATAAGCTAACATTTCAAAGTTATTGTCTTGTTTCTATACCCACTCATACTGTTATATTTGCTAGGAGACACTAGAGCTATTGAGGAGCTTAGTGGTACTATTGGTGTTGGAATACTTTTTAAAAATGGCATAAGTTTCCTTAGTGGTTCAGCTTTCAGGCATTCTAACATTCCAAATATATTTTATACATTCTGCCTTCCTATGGGATTTTTCTGAATGAAAGTAGTGTTTTCTCATTAAATTACTTTGGCTAAAAATAAATTACAGAGATTTCTGAAAGAAATAATTGGTGGCAGAGGAGGCAAGAGTCAAACCTAGGTCTTCTGACTTTTAACTTAGTGCCCTTTCTGCAGCACATAATAAGAAAAACCACTCTCACAATCGAACCCATCCTCCTTGTGAGAGGTGCAGAGGGAGGAGAAACCAATGGCAGAGGAAAGAAATTTCAGTCAACCCAACATGCATAGGGGATTCTGTGTGTCCTGAAACCACTATGATAGTATGAAAGTCTGGAAGAAACCATGAAATGTTTACCAATTGGGTTCTGGAAATATTCCTATTAAGTTAGCATCCTAGCCCATTTGGTAAGAATAGTCCTATGATTTTAAAAAACAGACAGGGCAGCACAGGGTTGCAGCCTACCCTTACTAGAAACTATCATGATAATTACCTTGATAGTGGAGCAAATGATAACTCCCTCATGCTCTTGTACCACAAAAAAAGCACGATACTCTAGAACAAATCAGAAATACCAATAGCTCACCTGTTGGAAATACTTCAGTGCATTTAGTACTAACCACTAAAACAGGCAAACCACAAGAGTGCATAAAATGGATTGAAGACATGAATATTTTTATTATGCATCAATACCATATTGAAACTGGAAAAAAAGATCTCACCAGTTATAAGCAAAGCCATTATGCTTTTTTTTGTTAATAGCACTCTCAGCTCTGTGTCCCACAACAGTATACTGTTGATCAATGTGGGGCATTGCTAAAACTGACTTCATCCCTAAGCCTACATTTGATGAAATGTAGGCTGAAATGGAGGAGATAATCATATGTGAAGAAGGAAAAGTTGAAGGCCATGCTGTCATTGAAAAATGAATTTAAAAATAGTACTGATACATCTAATGTTTTTTAAAAGGTGATGGGCATACTTAAACTGGAATTCAGAAAAGCCCTTGTTGAGTTGATTCATGTCCAACTAGCAGACCAAGTTTGTCAAAACAAAGTATGGTAGTTAGTATTTGCTATAATCATTCGCTATAAACTTATATTGAAAGTAATGAGAGCCACTGGTAACAGAGACTTTGCTAAATGGGGGAGGAGGGTTTTGTGGTCAGACCTGCATTTCAGAAGATCAATTTGACAGTAGAATGGAGGATGAACTGAAGCGAGGAGAGACGAGGCAGAAAGGCCACCTAGCAAGAGGCCAGACATGAGATGAAGAAGGCCTGAACCAATCAATTAATCAATAAACATTTATTAAACGCCTACTATGTGGCAGGCAATATGCTAATCAGGGTGATGTCCGAGGAGACAAGGAGGTGTATGGATACAAGAGATGTCAGAAGGAAAAACTGACAGATCTTAACAGCAAATTGGCTATAGGGGATGAGAATGAGAAGCCGAGGATAAAACCTTGGTTATAAGTTTGAGTGATTGGGAGAATGGCATTACTCTCATCAGTAACAGGAAAGTTAGGAAGAGGGGAGCATTTGAGGGAAACATGAATCCATAATTAGTGCTTAAAATATTTCACAGTAGTGCAGTAATTCTCAACCTTTTTGGTCTCAAAGCCCTTTATATTCTGAAAAATTACTGAATACTCTCTTAAGACCTTTTGTTTGTATGGTTTATACATAGCGATATTTACCATATTAGAAATTATAACATCTTAGTATTATTATGAAAATAATTTTGACTCCATAGACCCCCTGAAAAGGGAACCTCCCCCACTTTGGAGAAGTATACCTTATAGCTTCTTCTCAGAAGCCAAAGCGATCTTACCTTATTAAAGGAATACATCCTATCCTTAAAACTAGAAGATGAGAACAGAACTACCCCTCAACATAAAAGCCTATTACGGGTTTATGTACTATATACAAAGCATTCACACCTTGCATTGCCTGTCAAAATTATAAACACAAGGAAAAAAACCATACTGGCTAAAGACCAGAAAGGGTATACCAAAAAGGCCCAGGGGTATACAACAAATCTTGATTTGGCTATTCTTAAGCAAGCCATCTGAAGGTACTATAACATTCATAACACCTTTATTGATCACATCTCAAAATTTTTCATTCCATCCCACACCTGTGGTTTATTCTGGTATTGCAAATACAGGCTGTTCCAAAAGTCTTAGTATAGTCAGAAGCTTTAACAGCTTACATAGGTTTTCTGAACTTTAAAAAGTAGCTCCCCAAACAATGAGAATGCTATAGCATCTGATGCCTACATGGAAATCCCTTGTTTATTTAAAGCACACCACCAAGATCAATAATGGCAAATCAAAGTGATATAAAATGCAGTAAACTTCGGGAAGACACACTAGACTCATTACTGGTTCTGCCTTCCCTGAACCCCATTATCATCTCTCCTGAAGAGAACTGAGTACACTTTCCAAGTGAAGGAAGATGCTGTGCTCCAAACCCATATCAGTCACCTGATGTACACAGAAGACACTCCAATGAAAAACATATGAAAAACCTTCTTCATTCCATTGCACCTTTCTCCAGTGATATCAAAATATCATTTGTCTCAATAGTAAGTGTAAAACAGTCCATGTATTCCAAAGAAAAATAGAGCTAAAGGCCTGTGCTTGAATCAGTAGGTCAAATTGAGCCAATGGATAAAGGTGATGCCTTCGTCTTCTCCAGGCAAAGTACCTCAAACAAAAAATTAATAAGGAGGACCTTGTGGCTGTGTATCAGGACACTCACTGGCATCCCAAAGTCAAAGCTGAACGAGGAGAATCACATTTAGTTCCAGTAACACCTTTGCAATGCCAGCAAATATATACCTTTGGAATAGGAGAATGGACAGGAACAGATTTAGAGAGCAAGCAAACAATATTAATAAAACATAGGCCTACTGTCCCAAGAAGGCCTTGGAAAAATGAACATTGCTTAAATAAAAAGAAAGAATATTGAGAAGGGTTCTCATACTGCATGATGAACAGATTAAAAATGTACAAACCCACAGTAACTGGGCCTGTTTCAAGTTTAAGCTGGACCCATATATAAATAAACAAATAAGCAAATAAATAAATAAATAAATGTGTGTGTACATATGTATATATAATATTATATTTATCTCCAACTATGTGCAAGGCTCTGTGGTAATTGCTGAAGGCACAAAGATAAAACCAAAAGAGTCACTGCTCTAAGGAGTTCAAACTTTCATGTAACTAGGAAGTGTGGGAACAGAGTTTGAACCCAACTTCTTTTTTTTTAACCCTTAACTTCTGTATATTGGCTCATAGGTGGAGGAGTGGTAAGGGTGGGCAATGGGGGTCAAATGACTTGCCCAGGGTCACACAGCTGGGAAGTGTTTGAGGCTGGATTTGAACCTGGGACCTCCCATCGCTAGGCCTGGCTCTCAATCCACTGAGCTACCCAGCTGCCCCGAACCCAATTTGATGCCAGATCCCTCTCCACTCCACCAGTATCTGTCCTTGGTGGTAGAATATTCCCCTCCTAAATCTGGGGCATGGTTTCTAACAAATATACATATCATCAGTGGGATGAATGATACATACAAGGGATACATGCGAAGAGGCACATATACAGGGAACATGTATGGTCAGCACATTTGGGATAAGGGAAACATGAAGGATTCCTAATGCTACAGGACTGCCTGTGTGTCCTGCTGATGCCATGGCACTGCTCTGCTGGGCTTGCTCCTTGCTGGCACCTACTGGACTTGAGCTGCAGGCTTCAGCTGAGGTAGCAACCCCTTCCCCATCAGAGGAGTTGACTAGCACCTCTTTTCCCGGTTTACAGCTGAGAAGCCCTGTTTCCTCTCTTTAAGTGGAAAAGACAGGTCTTCACATGCCAAGGGGGTTTCTCTCCATAAGAGGGATCTTTCAGCTCCTTTAGTCTTAGCCTCAGGGTTTAATTAGAGACTACTATCATTTAGTAGTCTGTCTTTGAACTCATTTCTTCCCACTAGCAGAGTCAAAGTCTCAGTCCCAAGCTTCTATTTGATTTAGGGTTTGAAAGTCTCCCTTAATTCCAATTAATTCCTACTTGTCAACCTTCATCCCACTCAAACATTCCAACTGCAATGGATACAACAGCTAGCCTTAGCTCCCCAGAACCTATTTATTTCCCCAAGTACCTGTAAAGGGGGGGGGGGAAGGACAAGAACCCCCAAACTTGGAAGCTCTACTGGGAGCCTATTGCGAGCTCCCCTCAAATCCTTTTTCAAATTTTGCCCAATCACATGCACACATGGCTGACAACAAACTTCCCAGACTTTCAGATGCCCCTGAAACGTAAAATTCCCCTGGCCTGTCTGCTACCCCAAACACGAATCCCCTCCACAGTATCCCAGAAAAGTGGTTATTGCAGTCATCTAACTTACTACCTCACAAATCAGACCATTAAACTTCACGCTGGTAGAAAGGATTTTCAAAAACACACAGCTCTAGCTAACAGAAGTGTTTTCTTATATTAAGCTGAATACAATCCTTTCCCACACCTAAAACACAGTAGAAATACACATGGAATTCCACCTATTTTTACTCATCCATTTCGGCTGGAAAATACAATTGGTGAGATTTATTCCTAGTAGTTGACATTATTTGTGGTCTGGCTGTCAATATTTCAAGCCTTTGGGCAAACATGAACTAAATAAAATTAGAACAGGCCAGATCCTTAATGAACTTGAAAAAAATCAATGCTAGTGATAGGGAAAATTTTCAAGACATCAAACACACTGTCAAAGAACAAGAAGGGAGCAAAACCTTTTTTCTGGAGAACATACGAAGTCACAAAAATGCAAGAGATAAACTGCCTGCTAAAGTCTAAGAGATTATTGAGGCAATCTTCTAACAGAAATGGCAATAGGGTGAGGGTGCCAGAGAAAAATATTCTAAACGGTCACTCCATTGGGGGTGGAAAAGTCTACCAGGTAGCCTAGACATGAGAATAATGATAGCATATGGCCCAAGTGTGCTTAGAAACATATCAGATGAATGCTTTGTTTTGTTTTGTTTGTGCCAAGGAGAAACACATTCTGAAGCCTATCTGCAGAAATGAATTATGGGCATTCTTAGAATTGCAACAACAACAAAAAAGTCTCCCTCCTCCAAATTAATCACTGTTTTAAGGCAAGACTACTATCTATGTCAGGGGTCGGCAACTTATGGCTCTCAAGCCATATCTGGGTCCACTCCGCCCCCCACTGGCCAGTCAGGGCAGAGCCCCAGGATGTGCCCCAGGGGGCCCTTCAGCCCCGCCCCCCCCCCTGCCCCATATTCCAGTGCCTTCCGCTTGCAACCTCCTCCTTCGGCAGGCATTTATGACTCTCACGGCCAAAAAGGTTGCCGACCGTTGCTCTATGTAGTCTTGGGGGGGCGGGGTAGGAAAAACCTCATATTTTTACATAAACACACATTAGACAGCAGCTTAAATAGGCAGTGGCAGAAATTGGTTCAAAACACAAAGCTTTGAATACCAAAGAGTCTGGGAAAGCCAGTTTTATTTCTTGTGTGTGATTATTTCAGTGACTGTGTATCCTCTTTACAAAACTATCATCTCCAACAATTCAGAAATAATTTCTGAGTGATTAATGGTATGTGATGTGTTATATGGATATGAATCGAAGCTGGTCACCATCATTCACTTTTATCGTTTACCTCAGATGTAACTGACTTTGACCATATAAATTACAGAGGAGGAGGGAGATGTAGAAGAGATTTTAAAAACTCTTAGCCTGAATGAATTGCTCTGTGGCCTCCGATGCTTTAGCCTCAAAGTCTCCGTTTCTAGCAAATTACACTTTCCTCTTCATTTAAAACATCAATGATCAAAATAATATACGCCAGTTCTCATAAAGATCTCCAAGCAATTTATCTGCAGATGTGGAACAGGAAATTAACCATGTGAGGGTACAAGCAGCTGCTCCCACCAGTTTCTTCTGAATTTGGCTAGTGAAGGATATTTTTAAAATGACAACTCACAAAAACAAAACCTCTTGACTCAAGAGCACTGGAAGAAAGGGAGAAAAATGGGAAACAGGCTTGGAGAACATCTTAAGCAGTCTGAAAGGCTACCAACATAACCTCCAGCTTGACTATTCCTTCCCAGTCATTAAGTGTTTTCCAAGCCTCTAAGACTAAGCACTTCAATGAATTTCCTATGCCATATTTCTCTAGTGTCCCCTTTTGTGTTTATAGTCCTGGGCTGTCTAGTCCTCAATCAATAAAAATATTTTGGCTGATTAATCCAAATCTTAGCACTGTCCACACAGGGTCCCAACATGGAGTCACTATACTAGATAATAGGAATAAAGTACAGAGGTTTTTTTCTTTCTTTTCTTGTATTATTCATTTATTTTCACATTCTTTTTTTTTTAATTTTGAGTTCCAAATTCTCTCCCTCCCACCTCTCCCCCACCCACTGACAAAACAAACAACATAAAATCAATTATACATGTGAAGTCATGCAAAGCATATTTCTATATTAGCCGAGTTGCAAAAAGAAAAACAAAACGAGAAAGTTATCCTTCACTTTGCATTCAGAGTCAATCATTTCTCTCTCTGGAGGTGGAGAGCATTTTTTCAAAATGAACCCTTTGAGGTTCAAAGCCAGCCTCAGACACTTCCCAGCTGTGTGACCCTGGGCAAGTCACTTGACCCCCATTGCCCACCCTTACCACTCTTCCACCTAGGAGCCAATACACAGAAGTTAAGGGTTTAAAAAAAATGAACCCTTTGGAATTGGCTTGGGTCATAGATCAGAGAGTCAAGTCTTTCACAGTTGATCATCATTACAACCTTGCTGTTACTATGCACGATGATGTTCAGGTTCTTCTCACTTCAGTTTCAGTTCAGTCAATATAGGTCTTGCCATGCATTTTTTCTGAAACCACCCCTCTCATTATT
The DNA here is from genome assembly GCF_016433145.1 of Gracilinanus agilis. Classification (NCBI taxonomy): domain Eukaryota; kingdom Metazoa; phylum Chordata; class Mammalia; order Didelphimorphia; family Didelphidae; genus Gracilinanus; species Gracilinanus agilis. Next base: position 42,969,087 of record NC_058136.1, read on the forward strand.
TTTATAGCACGATAGTGTTCCGTCACAATGCTATTCCGTAACTTGTTCAGTCATTACTCAATTGTTGGTTAGCCCCATGTTTTTCAATTCTTTGATACCATAAAAAGAGTTTATAGCAATATTTTGGTAAAAATTGGTTCTTTTCCTTTTCTCTGACCTCTCTGGGATATAGACTTAGAAGTAGTATTTCTGGGTACAAGGGTATGCGCAGTTTTAGAGCCTTTTGGGTATAGTTCCAAATTATTCTCCAGAATCGCTGGACCAGTTCACAACTCCACCAAGAGTTCATTAGTGCAAAGACTAAGAAAGCACATCTCAACCACTGTTTGTCCCACATTCTGCAACATGTAGCAGACATGATTTATGTCTAGCCACATACATAAGGCAGAAGGGGAAATGAAGTGCTGCCTTTTGTCTAAAGGACCCCTCCCCCCCCCCCCAGAAAGCTGGTAGACTACCTGGAAAACCCCTTCCGTCTCCTCCAACAGTGCAAAAAGTAGCTGACATTGACTCAGTCCAGCTAGAGACCAAAAGGATAAGAGCCAGTGAAGAAACTGAGGCAGGGGCCAAGCAGAAATGGCTATACCTCTCAAAGGTTACTAAGGGCAAACTCTAAAGCCAGTAAAATCTAAATTAAAGGTATTTTGTCAGCCCAGCTAAATCTTAGGAGAAGGATTTGGAAAGTGAGGATGTAGTTTTGATATACCATATTAATTCTTATATCAGGACCTTGGAGTAGAAAGGCCCCAATTCCTATATGTTAGAGAGAATTACTATGTGGATTCCTATGTCTGGGACAGAGATTTCACCCAGGCTCCTGCTTTTTGCATCTTCTTTGTCCTCAGCAATCCCAAAGAATGTCCTCCTTTTTAACAGAATTTGGTTAATAAATGAAGGGAGCAAGGGCTCCTTTCAAGCATACTTGCAAACCTTTACTTGTCTACCTATTATTGGTGTGGGGAAGAGCTGAGAATTTGATGGACCACTTCCTAATTAGGTATTCACTAACTAGAAATGTCTTGGGATGTTCCAGGGAGAGGCTGAATAATGAGCTCCTAAAATTCTATTTATTGAATTGCCTGACCAAGATTTGGAACCTGGTCATTGGAGAGGGTCATTGACCCATACGTCACTTTATTGGTTATAATGCTGGCCTAACCAAAAAAACTGATATAATCAATAAACTGACAGTCTTACCCAAAAGTCAATATCTTGAGATAATTTTCATCAAAACAAATATAAGGGGGGAAAACTCAAATACCAAATATTTCAAGAAGAAAAACTTAATAAAAGCCCATAGCCTAAGCAGATAAACTGACAGAGAGGACTGCTCCTAAAATTAGAAGGAAAAATTATTACTAAACCATCAAAGAAATCACAAAACTCTCTTTAAAATATTTTAAAAAGGAAAATGAACCAGTGCCTGGTGAAAACATAGAATAATATAGAACCCCAAGGAAACAAAGAACAACAAAGAATTCCAGAATAATTTCAAAAAGAAATTAAATCTATAAGAGAAGAAATTGGAAATGAATTTAATTAGAAATTATAGCTCTCAGTGTAGTGATAAAAAAAACCTCAATTAGCAGAGTAAAAAATTAAAGCCACAATGGACAGTTTCTCTAAACAAGAAATAGAAAGATAAACAATATAAATATCTGCAATAAAAAAATCCTGAAATGGAGAAAAATCTGGCAGAGGAGAAGCAAAAAGCAAAAAAGAACACCTGATCTCTACATAAGTCAAATCCAAAACAGGATGTGCAGAGACAATTTAAGGATCATAAATCTCCCAGACACGAAAAATCAAACAACTTGGAGACCAGAAACAACTCAAGAAAACTACCCCAAAGTTCTGAATTCAGAAAACAAAGTACCGTCTGACAGAATCCACAAATTGTCTCCAAAGAAAAATAAAAAGGACAGTTCAAACCCCAAGACACATTGTGGCTAATTAAACAATTCCAATGATAAACAACTAATTCTTAAAATAGCCAGAAGAGACCTCCAAATAGAATACAAAGTAAATTTGAAGAACACAAAATGATTTCACACTCAGAAAAATTGCAGAAGGAAATGAAACAGTATATACACAAAAGCAAAGGTAATGAAGCAGCAATATAAAACAAGCATATCCTGCAAACCTGAGCTTTCTCATCAATGAAAAAGATAAATGTTGAACAAGAGGCCCTGCAAAAACCAACAGCAAAACCCCAAATCCTTGTGTGAGCAGAATATATAATATAAACAAGCAATCAGGTAAATAAGTATAATTAGCAAGGAAAAAATAAATAGCAAAATAAATTATCCCAGGTAACTCAAAAGGTAAATTTAAAGCAAAAGGCTGATGCGTGAGCAAAAAAAAAAAGAGGGGAGAAGGGATCTTCAGGTGACAAAAAGCATGCAGGAGGATAAAGATATAAGCAGACATTTCAAAAATGAGAGCAATAGCCCAGCAGCATATTTGGCATGTGCCTAGAACATAGTAGGTACTCAATAAACTAGGACACAGGTTTATTGAATTGAATTTATTGAGAGAAAAAAGGTAGAAGAGAAAAACTGAAGGACTATAGATGAAAACCTATGACCCCACCTACCACACACACACACACACACACACACACACACACACACACACACACACAGAAATGAATCCAAGTATTTCATGGAACAGAATCGTAGAATGGGAAGTGAAAGGTAGAAGGGAGTAAATTATGTCCCTTTATGAAGTCCATGCGTGGGTGAACAGGATTTGTATAATCTCTCAGCTAGAAGAGGCAGGAAGAGAATGGGATAAGTGACAGAGTGTAGATTACTTTCTCTGATACTAGACCTGAGAAGGAGAAGAGAGATATAGCATGCTAACAAGTGAGAATTTTTTTAAGAATGGGGAGAAGCGGGCAAGTTTGTAGGCCATGAAGAAGGATCCAGTTGATAGGTTGAAGACAAGGGAGGGAGTGGGGATGATAGTGGGGTTAATTTTCTGGATAAGTAGGGAGATGATGGCATCATGGACACATGTAGAGGGGTTGGCCATGACAAGAAAAAGGGCCACTCTTTCATCCCAAGTATGAAGTGAAAGAGGAAACTGTAGAAGGAAATGTCCAAGATGTGATATGAGGAAGAAGGGGAAAGAAGGAGCCTTCTGTGAATGGGCTCAATTTTTTGTGTATGATGTATGATGTGAAAATCTCAGCTGAGAGGGTGAGGGGAGGAAGTGCCATGGTAGACTTAAGGGGAGACAATGACATGGGCATTGTACAGAGATGGCATGGATACTGTACCCCTAACCTAGGCAAACTGTAGACAGGGAAATTCTCTGGCTCCTTTCTGTCCTTGTGACTCCTAACCCAAGAATATCTGATAGATCCTGTAAGGATTAGTATCACCTTTGCATCCTCCTTTAGTTTGAAATGGATATGGAGATGCACCTCCAGGCTAGACCTTGATATCATCAAGTTGTATCTCAGACATCTATCTGTCCTCTGAACTAGGATGGCCACCCTGTATGTCTTCAGGCAGACCCAGTCAGATGCCTGAACACCCCACCAAATGCCTGAGTGGTTACCACACTAGATTCACATCTCCACTGTTGTAAAGAATATAAAAACCCCTGAACTGAAGCATTCTGGGAGCAGCCCCTAGGATTGTTCTACTCACACCGTACCTGGGGGAGACAGCTTTTCCATCCATGCTGTCCGTCCCCCCCCCCACCAAGGAACAGCTCCCCATCTTGCTGTTCCAACTTGCTTGCTATCCCACCTTGCTATTCCATCTTCCTATCCTCCTGGCCATTCTCAACATTACTTTCCAAATTGATAAATTTCTCTTTTTACTTTTAAGCTAAGTTTTGGAGTCTTGCATTCTTGAAAAAGGTATCCTTCCCAAATCCAGGGGTTCACCATTGTACCCCCACAAGATCTGGTTGAAACCCCATAACAAGAAGAAGGTTTGGAAAAGCCACTGTGGAATGTAAGATAGTGAATCAATTAGAGAGGTATAAAAGGACTGCCTTATTTCAGTGAGAGCCCAGTAAGATTATGTAGCATAATTTTGTAGTAGACACAGTCAACACATCATTTTCTCTAGCTTGGCATTAGGGTTAAGGTTAGCAGTACATGAATAGGAACAAAGGAGTCAGATGGTGGAAGTAATCCAGTTGAGTTTAGGTTTGGTAAACTTTGTGTGTGAGACAGAATTGAGTGTGCTATTCTCAGAATGAGCATTCAGCTTACAAAAACTAGTTGGTTACCTTTTGTTGATCGAGGACTCTGGAATAACTTTGGGAGGGAGACTGATGGAAGACAGGGCAATGAATGAGTTGGTTGGTCCCCTTACCTGAACGGGCTTTGAAGAATCGACAATCCAGTCACATGTGTTTTGGATTGTAGTGAAAGGGAGGAGCCTTGTGTTCAGAACTTGTATATGTTGCCTGTTTGTTGCCTAGTCAGTTGGCACTTCTTAGTCTATCATTGAAATATTCTCTTTCATGAAGGAAATTAACAACTGCCTCTTTTTACTACTACCTTCTAATTTATTTATTTATTTATTTATTTATTTATTTATTTATTTGAGTGAGTCATCATTTGTTTATCTCACACATTTGCTTGTCTACAGGACAAGAAGGAAAGGGAATTGAGAACAGGGCAGTGTAGAGTTGATTGAGTAAACCAAGAGATTGAGAGAAAGATTAAAGAATAGTATNAAAAGAAGAGCTTTGATGGTTCTGATGTAACACTTGTCCTTTTTAGTACAATTTCACTTAATAGTTATAATTAATATATAATATAATATAATATAATATAACTATACAATATTACTATAGAATATATAGTATAATATATAATATAATGCAAATTCACTTAATAGTTATAATTAATATAATTATATATGATATTATATACAATATAATACAAATTCACTTAATAGTTATAATTTTAAAAAAGTACTGGACTTCTAGGAAGCATAGAACATGAACTTCCCAAAGATTTCTTCTGGTATTTGCCATTGTTTTATCTCCCTCTGTGAGTTATAGCACACACACACAATCAGAAACCAAGACAAATACAATCCAAAAATAAATGTAGCAAATGGGAATTACCAGTCTGTTTGCAAGGGCCTGTTCAGTCCATGGAGATTTATAACTTCTTTGAAAACTATTCAGCAGTATGCTTTAAGAACATAGTTCAGCCTCTGGTTACATTTGGTCAATAAAAACTTATTAGAAATATGATGGGATTTATACAATCCTTGTGGTATATAACCACATCTATCTTTGAAATTATTTCATGATTTTCAATTGTCCAATATTTTCCACTGCTATTGGTGATTAAGAGACAACATCAGTCGCATGGACTAAGTGACCCAGAACAATGTCACAGAATCTGAGCCAGATGAAACCTGAGTCTATGCAGTGTCTGCCAACATCCAGATTAGAATCACTTCTCTAGCACACTTGACAAATACTCACCTAGTCTTTTCTTGAAGTTCTCCACTTGAGGGGAATCCACTACATCCTGAGGCCACCCATTCCACTTTTGGAGCACCTGACTTATTAGGAAACATCTCCTTATACCAAGACTAAATTTGCTTCTCTTCCATTTTATCCATTTCTCCTCGCTCTGCTTTCTGTGTCTAAGCAGACCAACTCTAGTCTCTCTTCTACATGACACTTCTTCAAATCCTTGACGATAGCAATCTTTTCCTCCCACGCTCCTCTCTCCTCCAAAATGACAAATATCCCCAGTTGCTTCAGCCAAACTTAATGTGTACAATAAGGAGGGACTTCACCATTTTGTTTACCCTCCTCTAGACCAACGGTCAGCTTGCTAACTCCACCACCACTACTTGGTCCATTGACATGGCTTAGGATGTCTTTACAGTACAGCTATCATTTAGTTTCTTAATATTGTACGGTAACATTGAAAGCAGAAACCATACGATTTTTTTTCTTCTTTGCATCTCCCGTGGTTTGCATAGAGAGTGGCCTTTGACAACTTTTTGTCGAATGGAATTGAATTAGATAATATACTGAGCACCATAACAATATGGACCAAGTGGCTAATAGTTTAAATCCTATAAGTTTCCAAATGCCCTGCTAAGATGCATAACACTTTATAGCAATAAGTAACAAAACATCTTCCATGTCCCAAGCCTTTTCTTTGGCTCATAAAGATGAATGAGAAGAAGTTTAATCAACCAATGACTGGCATGGCCCAGAAAGATATTTGGAATATTATTTTCTTTGACATTTATACACCTGGAATTGGGAGAGTTTGCTTGTATTACTTTATTATAAGTTGTTTTAAGTGGCTAGAAAAATTAATATGACTTTGGAGAGTAGAGCTTAAGGCCGAGAAAGCATTTTAGAAGCTTGGAAATACCTATAAACCATTTGATTCTGTACAGTCAGCATCAAAGTAAGTATAAATGGGAATTTCTAAGGGAAACTAGCTTCCTTACTATGGATCACTTCTAAGGGTTCCATGGTGATTCATTAAGAGTTATAGTGGTTCATTAATATAAGCCTGAATGTAGACTTCACCATTCCCCCTGCTATACTGTGCCACACATGTTTTCATTTTATTTCCCCTCTGCTTGCTGGCAAGATGCTTAGAGACCTTTTAGTATGCCTCTGCTCTTTAGCATTAAAGTATCTCAGAGTAAATAAAACCACCTCGCCAAGCCTCTTTTACAGACGAGTTTGAATCAGGTGTAGTTAGCAAGAGCCTAATCCTGAATGCGATAAACCTAAGGCAGATAAAAGCAGAGACAAAGAGAGAACCTTTGCTAGAGTGGATCCAATTTTTATTATGTTCACACCCAAAGAGTTCATGGATAAGAGCAGTTACGCTGGGTAAGAAGTAGGATAGCATTGATTTGTAGCCATTCATAGAAACACGGTGAAGTCCCGGAGCAGTAAAAGTGGAGAAGAAATGGATATGAGAAATATATCAAATGAAAAAAGAAAGCCCCCCCTCCCCATCCTGCCAGGACTTGGGAGATGAAGGGGAGGGATAAGCCAAAGCTGGGAGAGGTTAAAAGCCTTCAAGACTAGGAAGTTGATGAAATAGACTTATATTGCCTCAAGTGTTGCAGAACTACTATGACCATGTAGTTAAGACACCAGGACGCTTGAACCTCCTATATTTTGAAAGATCTATATAGTTAGGGATATGGCATGGTGTAGGGTGAAAATTTAAGGGCAGCTAGATGGTACATTGTATAGAGCACTAGGCCTGGAGGCAGGAAGACTTGAGTTCAAATCTGATCTCCGACACTTACTAGCTGTGTGACCATAGGCGAATCACTTAATCATATTTGCTTTAGTTCCTGCATCTATAAAATGAGCTAGAAAAGGAAATGGCAAATTGCTCCAGTATCTTTGCCAAGCAAACCCTAAATGGGGTCAGGAAGAGTCAGGCATAACTAAAAACAACTGGTCAATAAATGGGGAAAATATCGTTTTAAAAATTGTCGAAGTTAGCTAGAAGTCATTATCTTTCCATTGTTCTTGGAACATGTATAGAAAACGCATCAGTTTCAAAATACCATTCGGTAGCTCAGAAATATTCCCAAATAGGAAACTAAATATGAAGGTGGGTTGATATCTGTTAAGGAGCTGATCAGTCAAAAAAAATGTTATTTAGCACTTACTATGTACCAGGCACTGCCCCTAGAGAATAGGAGAGATAAAGACAAAAACAAAATAGTCTCTGCCTTCCAGGAACTTACATTCTATTTCAAGAGAAACTATCTACATGTATAATTACGTGCAAAATAGATTTGAAGTCATTTCAAAGGAGAGGAAAGAAAAGCTAGGAGGATCAGATTTAAAAAAAAAAAAGCTACATGCAGAAGATGGTGCTTGGTGTCCTGGGATGCTCTAGGTCTGAAGTTATATGAAGAAGTTTAATACATACACATATGCACATGTGTACACAAAGTCAGCCAATTACCAAGCATTTTGAAAATATCAATCAATACAATCAATACATTTATTTGGTGATTGAATTTTATTTTTTAGATCTAATTTGTAGGCACAGAGAGCACCTTAATTCAATCAGAAAAGTTGGGATAAATACAAGACCTTATTTAGAATGAAATTTTTATAGTGATTGTCATAATTATCATCATCAACATAACTGGTATTTGGATAGTACTTCAAGGTTCACAAAGCACTTTATATACATGCTCTCCTTGGAGTCTCACAGATCTATACCACCAACATTGAAGTTATCCCCACTTATGTATAAAGAAACTGAGCCTCAGAGAGCTAAGTGGCCCATTGTCAGAAAATGAGCACCAGGCATAACATTCAAATTTTTTTCCCTTACTCCAAGTCCACTATTCTAGGTGCCATCTCATGCCATAGGGACACTACAGTGGAATTCACTCTACTTTTTTTGCCAGGCAGTTCTTGCCAGTGATCTAAATATTCTTATTCCCCAGTTTTAAGCCACACAGTATAATATGTCTATAATAATAATAAAAAAAAAAAGAACAAGATGGTTTAGGGCAGTGATGGCAAATCTTTTAGAGACCGAATGCCCAACCTGCAACCCTCATGCCTCATGTGAGCTCCACCCCCTTACCCCCAGACAGAGGAGGGAGGAACCATTCCAATTGGGCTGCTGGGGAGAGGGGCGGATGATGGGAGAAATGCCCTCAGGTGCACGTGGAGAAGGGGAAGGGAGCCACCCCCTGTAGCATCCTCCAACACACCTGCCATAGGTTCTCCAACATGGGTCTAGGGGGGGGAAAAGCTAAGTGAATTTTGTTTTCATTGATTTAATAAACATTAAATACCACTTTTGAATGGAACTATATGCTAGTATATATGAGAGAAATCAAGTTTATGTAACACTTCATTGTTGCCTTCATGAAACCTATAGGCTAGAAGAGGAAATGGAGAAAGGTAACTACTTCGTACCACATTACCTGAGTAGAACATTAGAAAAGACTAAAACAAATTCTATGTGAGGTCTTAGGAGGAAATCCCTTACCCCCCTGAGGGGGATCAGTAAAGAATTCCTGGAGGAGATGGCTTTTAAATTGGGTTTTCAATTATAGGAATAAATTTGAGAGAGGCCATTTTAGACATAGGGGGTAGTTTGAGCAATGACAATGAGATTAGAAGACAGGAGGGAGATCAGACAAGATCAGTGTGTAGGGGAGTAAAATGAAATAAAGGTGGAATGGTATGTTGAATCATATTATAGAGAGCCTTGAATGCTAGGCAGAGGAGTTTGAACATATTCGACAGGCAACAAGAAATCACTGATAACTTTTTTGAGCAGAAGAGTTCCAAAACTAGATTTATATGGAAGAAAGATTATTCCAATTATAGCATCAAAAAAACTGGAGGAGGAAAAAAGAATGGAAGTTGGGAAACCTACCAGGATACTATTATGATAGTCCAGGCAGGTAGTAGGCACTTAATAAATGTTTGTTCCCTTCCCTCCCTCCATCCAAGAGGTCAAAGGGGATGAGATCAGGGGCATAACTTGAGGGGCCAGTCTAGTTAAGAGTAGGAATACTTCTGTGATTAGTGGAAAGGAGGAGAGAGAGTAAGTGCTGCTGCTGAGAATTTTTGAAGACTGCAAAAAGGGGGCTAAAGGAGTACCTGGTCTTAATCTTCTCAGAGAATTAAGAGGCAAGCTTATTTGTCAGGTGAGTTAGAAAGGGCCATAGACAGGGAAAAAAGCAATAAGAGAGCAGAGAAGAAAAGATGTTGCATTTTCCCAAAACAAAGATTTCATACTAATTGTGGTCTTGAATAAAATATTCTAGAAAATAGGTCAGAACAAAAATAGTAGCTTTCTAGTAGGGTCTATGACATTTCCCCCTCAAAGAACAGAGAATTTAGGATTCCATGTTGCTTCTCTTAGACTGTTCTGATTGCTTAACACTGACAACCACATTTATGAACTTCTCTGGAAGATATAACTGGCCTCATTTTGGTGAGCTGAGATCCTTCTCTGGAGAGTGAGGCTCTTACCCCCCCCTTTTTTTAAGGATTATAGTTTTATAAGAAAAGTGTGCCTCCTTCTCCTTTAACCACTATTTCTTCCTCCCCCTGTCCAGTGATCTCCATCCCCAGAATTCACTTACAGTTCACTCAGCCTTGAAGGCAATGGATAAATATCCTAGCTTTTGCCTCATGGAATCCATATGGACAAAGGAAGATACCCAAGGCAATATTTCTTCGACTTAGCTTCCCCTAAGTAGCGGTTTCACTACAAAGTCTAGTGAAACTGACGGGTTTGTATAGTGCCCATCTCTGGACGGCTATAAAGATGTTATAGATTTCTTTTCAAAAGCTGATCCTCACAACAGCCCCTGTGAGTCTGTTTTTGTCTTCATTTCAGAAAACAGAGACGTGAGGTTTGAAGTAATTCTTTGGATTTTGCTCACACGGCAGGTCCATGGGGCCACCAGGAATAACCCCGGCCAAAGGCTCCTCTCTAACTTACTCTTCTGCCTTCAGGTTGACTCAAAACATTTTGGCAAGACTAAAATACTCCTCTCAAATGGAATTTAAGTCAAAATAGCACAACTGCTGTCTGTAAGAATTTCTGAGAGTTAGCAGTTTCTGCATGAACAAGTAGACACTAATTGGATTTTAAAGAAATCAAAATGTTAAATTGAGCTCTTAAATTATTATTAAATTCTACATAAACATGTTCATTCAGCCTTGTGAAATGTTTCAGGAGAGGGTTTTACATTTGTAGGTCTAGTTTAATCTGCTGTCACACCTATCTTTCCATATTTATTTCCCATCAATCTTCTTAAAACCCCCTCTATACCAGCCCAACTGGTCTCCTTTCTGTTCCCCGAGTCATTCCTCGACCTCCTCCAGTTGCACAGGCTCTCTCTTACTCTCGGTATATACTCCCTTCTTGTCTCTGCTTCTTCGGACCCGGCATCCTTCAAAGCTCAGGTCAGAGGCCACCTCCTTCCAGAATGATTTACTTATACGTTTAACTTTTTCCTTTCCCAAGGGAAAGGTAAGCTCCTGGAGCACAGGGCCTGATTTCCATTTGGGGTTTCACACTCCCCAAGGCTGGCATGATGGTTTGTTTGCCCTTAATCACCGTGTGTTAGATTGCCTTAAAAAAACCCAAAGCTACATAGAGAACATTCTATACAATTTTTCTGATGTTCAGAATTTTTCCATGACCGGACTAACCATAATGCTAATAGGGGGGCGGTGATGGCCACAGGTGCATTTGAGAGCAGAAAATAACTGTAAGGGGACCGTGATAGTATGAAAATAAGTTATAAAATGTGACTTGTCTTTGGCCCCTTCAATATTTAATCAGAAGTGTAGCATAGCATGATCTTTAAGACAGCTGTAACTGTCAATGTGATCACAGCCACTGGTCTAGAGATCAATTATATTAAAGTGTGTCAAAAATCACTGCCACGACTCCTGCCCCTTCGGATGGGTAATGGTTCTAGAGCTGGCCATTTTTGACAGGCTAGTACCTTTCTCAGTCTTCTCTTAGCTTTCCTTTAGGGTCTCTCTGATTTCCCCTGACCATGGAGTGAACCAAACTAGAGCTAGAGGCTACGACAGCACCACCTAAAACCAACTGGATCTAAAGGCAGATATGGAGAGTTCTTTGTGAGCAAAGAATCTCACTACCACTCCTTAGACATCCACTACATAGTTTAGATCAGGATAGCATAATTTTAGTTACACTAAGTGTTAGTGTCACACTATCCATTATACCAGTGATTCCCAAAGTGGGCGCCACTGCCCCCTGCTGGGTGCTGCAGCGATCCAGGGAGGCGGTGATGGCCACAGGTGCATTTCTCTTTCCTATTAATTGCTATTAAAATTTTTTTAAAAATTAATTTCCAGGGATGCTAAGTAATATTTTTTCTGGAAAGGGAGCGGTAGGCCAAAAAAGCTTGGGAACCCCTGCATTATACTTAGCCTTATACTAGCTGCCTTTAGAAATATGGCTAAAAATGCCAAAGCTTTTTATTCAGGTTTGCAAGGAGACGTGAAGTTGCAAGCCACTGTTCCAACAAGGTCAAAAGGCCTTAGCTAAGACAGAATGTATTTCAAATACTCGAACAAAGAAAAGGGCTGAGGGGAGTTAGGGAGGGAAGCCCTCTCAGTGGAAGACAATTAGATCAGACTTCCTTTGGAATGTTTCCTATTTCTAGTGTAAGTGGTCTTCCGGAAGTATGAGCAATCATTTCACTATCCTACAGTCCTTTTGGGGGGAGGAAGGGAAAGGAAATAAATTTGTGATTTAAGTGGTCTTAGAAACTCTCAATGGGAGAAAAAACCCTCCACCAATGCGAACTGGCAACTCATAGATAGTGTCATTTCAGGAGGATGCTTGAGAGCATTAAGAGATGAAGTGACTTGTCCTTGGTCACCAAAGTAAGCATGTGTCTTGGGCAGGACAAACCCAATTCTGCCTGACTCTATGGCCATCCCCCTATTCATCACACTGGGCTGCCTCTGATTAACCTAATGGATGATTTGTTTCCTCTCTCCAGGCATTTGAAACAGTATCCGACTGCCTCTCCAAATCCACTGGACACAAATCTCTTTCTAGACGTAGGGAAAGGATTATCCCTGAAAAAAAAACAAACAAAACTTAATGGCTCTTTCTAATTAGGCTTGTTAAAACTATGAATCTCAAACTAGTTTATCATCATTTACAAATACTTAGCGAGCGTATACTCTGTTCAGGGAAGATGGCCAAAGTGACACGATATGTTCATGTGAATATCTAGAAAAAAATGGCAAGTAGTTTGATCCCTTTACCTGTGTTTCTTAAGCACTTCAGGTCCAAATATGCTGTTACCTGGTTAACTAATTGTGTAGACCTGGGCTAGTTGAGTCCCTCATTGAGTCAAAGGTACTGTCCGAGTCAAAATTTCTTCCTATTTCCAACTGCCCGAGATCAAGAGATCATTTCAACTGGTTTGATCACTGTTCAGGACCTCCAATGGTATGAATGAGGGAGATCTTTGATCATAGACGAGATCTTCTTTTCTAATGCTGCCTGCAGGAAGTAGGGCCAACACCTCTTGTAGAGTCTTCTAGGTCAGATTTCTTTGAGGTTGTGTCTTAGGGGATAGAATTTGGTGTGCAGTATTTCGATATCTGTATTATAACAGCGATGGGGTCCTACTACATTTATGAACCTTTAATATTCTACTGGGGCCAGAAAGATTCGGGAACATTAGCATAGCTCAGAAAGAAAAGAGTTGCTAGATATTCTGAAATCTTTTCTTCTATGGCATGTTTTAGAATTTAAAAGATCTGCATAATATCCTCAACTCTATCTGTGCGGCTATAACCATCGAGAAGTTAACAATTAAGAAAAGCCTTGTGGGGGCAGCTGGGTAGCTCAGTGGATTGAGAGTCAGGCCTAGAGATGGGAGGTCCTAGGTTCAAAGCCAGCCTCAGACACTTCCCAGCTGTGTGACCCTGGGCAAGTCTCTTGACCCCCATTGCCCACCCTTCCACCAAGGAGCCAATACATAGAAGTTAAGGGTTTAAAATAAACAAACAAACAAACAAACAAACAAACGATTAAATAAATAAATGAATAAATGAATAAATGAATAAATAAATAAACAAACAAACAAATAAATAAATAGATAAATAAATAAATGATGTTAAAAAAAAGAAAAGAAAACCCTTGAAACTGAAACCGAATCTAAAGGTTTGGTAATATTAATTTTTGTTGTTTAATCATTGCAGTCATGTCTGACTCTGTAACCCTATTTGGGGTTTTCTTGGCAAAGACACTGAACTGCCATTTTCTGCTCCAGCTCATTTGACAGATGAGGAAACTGAGGAAAACAGGGTTAAGTGACTTGCCCAGGGTTGCACAGCTAGTAGGTGTCTGAGTACAGATTTGAAATCAAGAAGGAAGTCTTCCCGACCTCCCAGCTGCCCAGTAATCTCAATAGCTAGCATTAACAGAGTACTTTACAAACATTTCCTCATCTGGTCCTCTCAACACCGTTGTGAGGTAGCTCTTACTATCTCTATTTTACAGATCGAGAAAATGAGGCTCTCACTCGGACTCACACAGCCAGTAAGCATCAGAGCTTAGATTAGAACCCTAGTCTTTCCAGGCCACCGTGTTGCCTTTGACTTAAGGTTTCCACATTTCAGTACTTTACGACCGAATGAAAATGAAGGCTAATGGTAATTGATTTTATCTAAGTAACAGAAATTAAACATTTAGAAAGGTTAAGAAGTATAGAATTTGAGTTTTTACTTAACTACTTAAAATAGGTTAATGACTGCCTCTGGGGAATATTGTGGCATTTGAAATGTCACTAATTATAATAACCGACATTAATAAATACCATCTCCTTATATGATTAAAAAACATTGGCAAGTTCCACATTTATAGCTAGTTTGACCCTAATGAGGGTCAAAATCTTTTCTCTTTTTTTTAAAATAAAAACTTTTGAGGAATGGATTTAATCCTCAGCGTGGCCAAACCATTGTGGCACAGCCTTGGCAAGATTCAGTTTGATTTGCTAAGCATGTATTAAGTGCTAACTCTGTACAAAATGCCATGCTGTGTGCTGCAGATATAAAGCCCAAATTAAACTGCCCCTCCTCTCAAAAAGATGACATTCTAATGTGGGGTGTAATATGTATACTAATAAGTAACTACACGGTGATTTCCAAAGGGAGAGACCCTTGACAGATAGATGGAGATGGGGTAAAGGAAGAAGAATCAGGAAGGGCCTCAGGAAGGAGGCAGCACCTAAGCTATGCCTTGAAGGAAGCTGGGGTTTATGAGAAGCAGAGAAGAGGAGAGCATATATTCCAGATATGGAGGGCTAGCTGTACAAAGGAGTGGTTGCAGGCAAAGGAATATACAGTATGGGGAATACCTAGCAGGCCTATTTAACCGATAAAATAACTTGAAGATAATAAATTTGAATTGAACTATAAAAGACTAGGAATTCTTTTTCTCTTATTTTCATTTTGTATCAAATAGCAGAGACACTAAAGTATAGAAATGCTATAGAGCAGTGATTCCCAAAGTGGGCGCCACTGCCCCCTGGTGGGTGCTGCAGTGATGGCCACAGGGGCATTTGGGGGCGGTGAATAACTGTAAGGGGACGGTGATAGTATGTGACAGAGGGCGCTAATTATTAATTTTTTCTAGAAAGGTGGTGGTAGGCCAAAAAAGTTTGGGACCCACTGCTGAGGATAATTCCTTATCCTGTAAGTAGCTGGAGATCTGGGCCTGGAGCTCAGGTGGGAGGTGGTGGTGGCTCAAATAGGCATCATTAACATCAAGGCTGCAGATGAAACTTGAGAACAATGAACTTTCCAGGAGAGTCAGTATATAGAGAGAAGAACATAGAAAGTTGAATAATGCCCACAGGAAAGAGGGAAGCAAAAAGGCAGGAAGAAGAGGTGAATAGAGGATGGTATAAGGTAGAAGAACCTAGATAGGGCAGAGTAATGAAATAGAATCAGGTTTCAAAAAGGAGGGAGTGAATGGCTAACAGTATCAAATACTGAAGAAAGATCAAAGATGGCAACTGGGAAAAGGCCATTGGATTGAGGTAGGAATAGGTCATAAGTAATCATCAAGATACCAGTTTCTACTGAAGCAAAGAAGCTAGAATACAGATTTCAAGGCATTTAAGGAAGGAAAGAATGGTGAGATAATGAAGGTAATGAATGTAGATCATTCGTTAATAAAAAAAAAATTAGCTGGGATCAGAAGGAAGGAAGTAGAACCAAAATTGGAAGGGGTAAGAGAGTGAAGATAAAATCTTTTCAAGATGTTTAAAGATAGAGGGGGATAGGAATGAAATGCTCAAAGAGAAGGAATGGGATATGGAGTATCATAGGATCTATTAACCCAGAGGAGACAGATACCTACCTGCTTCCTTTCAGTCAGGTTCATCTCCCAGATGGATATTTTGGCCACAAAGCTATTTTTCACCTCTTTTTTTTCCTTTTTAAATTGTGAATTTGGGTGAGAATTTGTTTTGTTGATGCAGGTACTCCCTCCTCCCGTGCTGCTTGTGACCCCCCTTTCCATTCGTAAAGTCTGGAAAGTTCCAGGGATAGTGAGTGGAGTGAGCGACTGGGGGAATAGCCTGTCATACCCTTTCTAATACCAATGGCAGGGCTGATTTGATGATGGTTCCCAAACTGGAAATCGACAAAGAAATGGCATTGTGGTGAGCTGAGGAGGTGGTCAAAGTGTAAAGTGAAGCTCAGCTAGAGCCAGCCTGACCTCAAAGTGGATAATGTGAGATACTCCCCAATAAGAACAATTCACTATAAATTCTTTTGTAACTGCCTCAAAACCATTTTCATTATCTCTATCACAGTCTGAAATAATATTGTTCTTGCCTCACACATCTCCACCTCTTAAACTCCTACCCATCGTTTATGACCCAGGTCAAGTATCGCTTTCTCCATGAAGCCTTTCTTTATCCTTCTCCAAGCAGATATGATGATCTAGTTCTCCCATCGATGTCCACGGTGTACCTGGCATTTACCATTAAGTCAGATTGTAGTGCAAAGAGACTAGGAGAAGAAGACGGGTTCAAATGTCAGCTCCAGTATTTATTAGCTCTATGGCCATGGACAACTGACAAGCTCTCTTGAGTTTCAATCCTCTTCTGTGAAAGGACATAATTCTAATAGCTGACATTCAGATAGCGCTTGAAAGCTTACAAAACATCTGATATCACTGTTGGTACCTTCAGTAACTCTGGGAAGTAGGTAACGCGGCTATTATTATATCCATCTTACAGATGGGAAAACTGGGATGCAGAGGTGATCACCTTGTCCAGAGGCATTTATCAAGTATCTGACATGGGATTTGAAGCCAAGACTTAGCTGACTCCTGGTCTACTATGCTTTCTGCTCCTGGTCTCAGAGAACTATTGTGAGTCATTAACCTCAAAGTACTATATACATGCAACCTGTTCTTATATTCACCTTTCAAGTATGATTTCTTACTATTTCCCATCACATATTCTACGCTTCAGACAAACCGGACTACTATCTATCCTCCCTTTCTTATCCTGCCTTCTCTCTTGTCTGTATTTGGTTATGCCATTTCCTGGGTTTAGAATCAACTCCCTCCATGTCCCTTTCTTTGTTCAAGGTCCCAATTAGGAGCAGCTCCTCCATGAAGCCTTCCAGGACACCTTGCCCTCAAAGTAATTTCTCTCTCTGAATTTTAGAGCACTTTGCCTGGCCCTTCTCCTTTTGCACTTACCTCATTCTTCCTTGTATCACAGTTATTTGTGTACATGTTTCCCCACTCCCCATTTTATTGTAATGTGGCACATTATAAGGATGGTGTCAGAAGTGTTAAAGCTTAGAATGAACTGAAGCTGGTGAAGAAAAGCGAAGACAACCAAAAGGTGGGGTTTCCCCCCTTTGAACTGAATTGGGAAGAGAGGAGAATCAAGAAAGGGGAGGACCATTACCCTGGACTGATAGAATGCTGACAGCAGGATGGCATAAAGAAGGTAGAGCCACTCGAATCTTTTGCTTCCATTTTCTCTACAAAGGAAAAAGATCTTCAGCCTGAAAAAGGTGTCTAAGAAGGAGTTAAAGTCAAAGCGGGAGATAGTAAGAGATACACACATGTCACAGATCAATTCAAGCCACCAGGTCCAGATGCATGAGTAAGCCTGAGGTACTGAAATAACTAGCAGCTATGCTTGCTGAGACAACACTGGTGACCTTTTCGAGAGCATGAGAAAAGAATCTATGGGACTAATAGGGGTCAATGTCTCAACTTCCAAAAAAAGAGAGGAAAGCAAAATTAGCAAACTTTCAGCCAGTGAACTTGATTCAGTGCCTGGCAAAATCTAGAATGTGTTCTTAAATAACTGGAAGGCGTGACCCCCAAACATGGCTTCATCAAGAACGGCTCACGTCAAAGAACCTGAAGCAAAAAAGGAGATGCTCATCAATTGATGAATAGGAACAGAAGAATGTGAACATGCGGGCATATTGCTGTGATGAGAGGAATAATGACTTAAGAGTGAAGAGAAGCACAGAAAGAAAGACTTAGATGAATGGAGACAAAGTGAATTAAGAAGATGATATACAATGACAATAAGGTAAATATAAAGAGCAAAGAGAATAAAAATGGAATGAGATATAATTCCCATAACCAAGCTTATCCAAAAAGAAGAAAAATAGGAAAGATGAGAATGCATATGACCTTCTTTTCAGATATGTAGGGGACTATTAGGAGTATGGAACACTGCAGAAATGATTAGACTCAGTTCATACATTGGTTAGTTGGTGAAGCTGTTTTCTTTTTTATTCTTTGTTGTATAGGACGGTCCTCCAAGATGGTGAGGGTGAGGAACACTGGGAAATGAATGTGAGGTAAAACACAAAAGATATCAATGATTTTTCTCTTAAAATCATAGGTCATGCCACATTAACATTATTTTTTTCTAACGGGAATACTAAATTGACTATCAGAAGAATACTATAGGAAAAAACCATATACTTCTCTTCCTATTCCTCAGTTAATGAACATCCCCTTTGCTCTTCCCTTTAGTTCTCTGACATGAACCAATCTTGGTGAAGCAATGCTAGTTTGGTCACTGCCTCCTTTTCAAGATGGTCACTTATCAACCACTTAAGAGCACATTATAGATTTGGCAGGAACTGAAGTCAGGGTGCATCAAGGTCTTTCATGCTAAGTATTCATGCTAAGCACTTAGCACAGGGGTCGGCAACGTATGGCTCTTGAGCCATATCTGGCTCTTTCGAGGGCCAAATATGGCTCTTTCTGCAGGAGCCATAAAGTCCATTTTTTTCAGGCGCTGTTACAGGAGCGGCACTGTGAGCACTGCACGGCTCTCACGAAATGACATTTTAAAAAATGTGGCGTTTATGGCTCTCACAGCCAAAAAGGTTGCTGACCCCTGACTTAGCATAATGACCGGCATGTGACAAGCACATAATAAACACTGACTGCCTTTCTTATGGACAAGTTGGAGAGGTGGGTGAAGCATAATAGTTCAGGCAGGTAGATTAGAATATTACTTAAATAGTGTTCCACACAGAGCCAGTATTGAGTAGATGTTCACTTAAAAAGAGGTCTCTAGTGAAGTGACCAAGGGATCTAGGCTTAGCTATGAGGCATAGATGGCTTTTGAAAAATTTGTCAATGATACCAATTAGGAAGAACTGCTAATATGTGGGGCAACAGAATCCAAAAGGAGCTAGAACACTGAGGTGAATCTAATCCTATGAAACTCATTAGGAATAAACGCAAAGTCTTGGGAGGCAGCATGAGAGGATGGCTAGAGATCTGGCTTCATAGTCAAGAAGACCCATCCCATGACCTCACTGGACACCTCTCAATGCTCCAAGGAAATCTCTAAGAATGAGTTGTAGAGAAGATGCTGATTCAGACAGAGTGCAGTATACAAGTGGGAATGACAGGTCCAGTCCCACAATCTCATGACACTTGCAGATTCAGACAATTGATATCACACATACAAGCTAAAGGAGATGTTGCTAGTCAGCAAGTCCTCTGAAAAGGACCTAAGGGTTCAGTGAACTGTAAACCTGATATTAATCAATAGCATAATATGGCAACCCCCAAAAGATCTTAAGACAGGGAGTTAATGGTTCTCTTATACTCTGTGAACTGTTGTTTTCAGTTCTGAGGGCCATTTTAGGAAGCATCTCTATGCTAGAGAGCATCCAAAAGAGGGCAACCAGGATGGTGATAAGCCTCAAATTCATGCTATATGATTACTGGTAGAAAGAAGTGGGGACTTGGCCTGTAGGAGAGGACAAGATAGCTATTTTCAATCTAATCCAATCCAATTTTAAATCAGCATTTTAACATGCCTTCTACATACAATGAACATTGTAAGGTGCTCAGGATACAGAAACTAAACTAAAATCAGTCCTTCCCTCCAAGGAACTTACCAAGATAGTTCAAAGTAATGAAATCTAAGCAGAGGGAATTTTGGATGCTGCAGAAGGATGCTGCATTTACTATTCTTCAAATGCATTCAAAATATTTGAGGAGTTTTTGTGTGAAGGTAGGATTAAACTTGTTTGATTTGGCTCCAGAGTATAAATCTAGGAGGGGGTAGAAGTCGCAAATAAGGAATTTCAGACTAATCACAAGGGTAAACTTTTGAACAATCAGAATTCTCAAAGGTAAGATGGTTTCCTTGTGAGGTAGATGACTTCGAGCAAAGATCTGGATGACCAGTAAGCTGGGTAAAAGATGGGCTTACTGTTCAAGTCTTGCTCCAACAGGTCCTTCCAAACCTGAAATTCTATAATCCTGTAAAATCTCTGAAAGAAAGACCTATGCCTTCTTTACCTTTGTAGTCCCCTTCCTCTTCCTCACATATAGGGATTGCTTAATAAGTATTTGTTGTATTAAACTAAATCTATTATGGCAATTATCAATTGCAAGGCACTATATAGAGAAGTCTTATAACTGTATTAATCAATTAGCAAAGATTTATTAAGCATCTATTATATGCCAGGCATCCTGCGGAGTACTGGAGAAATAAAGAGAAAAGTGAAATCATTTCTTCCACTAAGGAATTTAGATTCTATACGTGGAGATGAAATATGCACATCCACAGTAGTATAGATAAAAACATCCTTCATCCGATAAGCTCCAGTGGCTCCCTATTACCTCCCAGATCAAATATAAAGTCCTTTGGGGGGCATTTAAAGCTCTTTACAATGTGATCCCTTCTGACCTACCTTTCCAGTCTTATACTTGCCTCCCTCCACTCACTCCCTGATCAAGGTCTATTGGCCTGCTTGATCTTCCTCATATATGACATTCCGTCTGCTATCTCCATGCCTGGAATAGTTTTCCTTCACCTTTTAGAATCACTGGCTTTCTTCAAGACTCAGCTCAAATACCACTTTCAGGAGGACTTCCGTGCCTCTTTCTCTCGAAGGCTACCTTCCATCCACTCAGCAGATAGCTTGTGGGAGCCTGTTTATTTCCATGCTTGTCTCCTCTATTAGAATGTAAGTTTCTTGAGGGCAGGGATGGCTTTTACTTTTCTTTTCTTCCTCAGTGCTGTGGGCCTGGCATATAACACATGCTTAATGAATGCTTGTTAAATGATTGGTTGATTGATTTGAGAGGAAGGCATTAACAGCTGATGGGACCGGGAAAGGCTTACATATGTGGAGTGGCGGATAATGAGGAGTCAAAAATAACACTGAGGTTGTGAACGTGGGTGAGTGGAAGGATGGTGCTGCCTGAACAGAAATAGGGAAGCTTGGAAGAAGGGTGACTCTGG
The DNA here is from genome assembly GCF_016433145.1 of Gracilinanus agilis. NCBI lineage: Eukaryota > Metazoa > Chordata > Mammalia > Didelphimorphia > Didelphidae > Gracilinanus > Gracilinanus agilis. The sequence goes on from NC_058136.1 coordinate 42,990,395, forward strand.
CATGACGAATTCTGTTTCAGACCTGTTGAGTGTGAAATGCCTATATGACATCCAGTTTGAAAGGTATAATTAGTCAGTAGGTAACACAAAACTGGAGTTCTGAAGCATGACAGGGGCAATCTGCAGAGAGAGAATAATTGAACCCTTGGGAGATGATGAGATCACCAAGTGCCAGAGTATAGAAAGGAAAGAGAAGAGGGTTCAAGACAGAAGCTTGTGCTACACCTACAGTTAGTGAAGATCCCATAAAGGAAACTGAGAAGGTAGAGTCGGACAGGTAGGAAGAAAATCAAGAAAGAGCAGTACCATAAAACCCCAGAGGTTAGAGAGTATCCAAGAAAAGGTGGCCAGTAGGGCCAGAGGCTACAGAGAGATCAAGAAGGATGAATGCTGAAAAAATACCGACAGTTGTGGCAATTGAAAAATTGTTGATAACTTTGACAATTTGGGAGATCTGTGGCAACTTTGTGTTTTTTCCCTGTTGGCATTTTATTTTATTTTATTTTTATCTTGTAAGCGGACAACCCCGTAAAACCAAAACCCCCAAACGTACACCCAAAGAAACAAGTGATGAATCACATGTTTTCATCTGCATTACAACTCCAACACTTCTTTCTCTAGATGTGGCTAGCATTCTTTGCCATAAGTCCCTCAGAATTATCTATTGTATTGCTGTTAGTAGCAAAGACTATCACATTTGATTATTACAAAATATTGCAGTTACCGTGTATAATGTTCTTTTGGTTCTGCTTATTTCACTCTGCATCAGTTTACGTAGGTCTTTCTGAAATCATCCTGTTCGTCATTTCTTATAACACAATAATGTTCTATGGCCATCATATACCACAATTTGTTCAGCCTTTTCTGTGGCCGCTTTGAAGAGAGAAATTTTAGTTGAGACATAAGGTCATCATGTGGGAGTAGTATCTAGAGGGTTGTATCCTAGGCTTTCTAGGAGGTGTGTCCCTGGAAGTCCCATCAACCAGCTCGGCCCATTTATTAATACCAACATTCTATCAGTGCTGATTTATGGCCGTGAAACATGGAATACAACTCTTTCTGAAGAATTGTAAACATGTATCACACAGGGGAACAATAGAAGTGCATAGTGGGTATGAACAGGCTTCAATATATAGCCAGCGAGAAATTCCAGAGAAGAACAAGAGTAAAAGACATCATCAAGGAAGAGGAGTATGATAGGAAGAGTAGACTGGAGGGCTATCTGGGGAGAACAAGGAGTAACAGATGAAATGCGAAAGCATCCCACTAATATCTTCACAATTTTATAATTTCAAAGAGAAAGCAATGAAGGCCTTAAATACGTCGTGGACCCTCCCTGTCACATTTATGGAAGAATATGGACAAGAGTCGAAGAGGACAGTCTGTGATCTACATTGTTAGAAGGAACTTCTGAATCGATGAGATCATAGCTGCATTTGAGCATGTGAGTGAACTGATGAAGTTTCTAAGGAAAAAAATGAGAAAGAGAAAAGGATACATATAGAAGAAAGAGCCTTGGAGCACACCTACAGAAATGGAGCATGAAATGAAGGATGATCTAGTTAAGGAGTCTGAGAAAGGGTGGTCAGGCAAGTAGGAGAAAAGATAAGAGAACAGGGTGTTATAAGAATTGAGGGGAGAAGAGGTCCAGGGAAAAAAGGCAGGCAACAGTATCAAAGGCTGCGGAGGGCTCAATAAGGACTCAAATTGAGAACAGGATATGGGATCAGGCAAGGAAGAGATCACTGGTAACTTTGGAGAGAACAATTTCAGTTGACTGCTTTTAGACGATAAGTTGCAGAGCAAGGGCTGATCTGTACCGACAGAGAGAAATTCCTCACCAGGAGCTCCCTCCACCAGTGAAATCATAAATCTGGACCAAACCTACCACCACCACCATCATCACCATCATCACCATCACCTTCAGCCATCACTGTCACCACTGGCCCCTCTACAGATTTTAAATTCCTTGAGGGCCAAGAATGATTCTCTTGCCTGTGACAGTCTTTATTCCAATGCACACAGCAGATGTTCAAGTAACACAACAGTTGAAATGAATTTTTGACATGATTTCTCATTTATTCATTTTAGAATTTACATTTTATTTTTGTCTGGATATCCCCCACTTCCTTGCACATAAGTGTGTACTGAATGTTAGGTGAAAAAAATTTGTTGTATTTCTGTGATCCAAACACATGGAGTATATTCATTTCAAAAAGAAAATGCCCACTATAAAGAACTCTAGAGTTGCTATGTCTACATTCGTGAGGTTCCCTTCTCCCCTAGATATAAGCTAACCCTCAAAATCTTCCTCAAAGACATATAAGCGGAGACATTGTTATATCTGGGTCATTAGGACTCTTCCGTGTTCATAGATGCTGGAATGAGGCAAACCAACTGACCAGGACTATTGCTCGAATGCCCAGATTGGGTGGATGGGTGGGGTTCAAAGGAAATGGAAACCATAGCTTCTGCCCTCAGGGATATGACAAATCTAGTTTTGGGGGTATAGCAGCTCCAAATTTGGGGGATTTCGTCCTGGACTAAGTTACAGCTGCTCAGAACAGATGGTTCAAGCTGTGTCCCTTCTACTGTGTCATACTGCCTCAACAGTGAACAAGTTAAACTTGTCAGAATGAACTTCAAAATGACTTTAGAAGACCTACTTCTCACTTCTCTCTCTCTCTCTCTCTCTCTCTCTCTCTCTCTCTCTCTCTCTCTGTCTCTCTCTCTCTCTGTCTCTCTCTCTCTCTCTCTCTCCCTCCGACTCTGTCTTAGTGTCAATTCTAAGGCAGAAGAGCAACAGGGGCTAGGCAATCAGGGTTAAGTGACTTGCTCAGGGTCACATAGCTAGGCAATGTCTGTGGCCAGATTGGAACCCAAGTCCTCCAACTCCAGTCCTGACACTCTATCGACTGTGCTAAAACCTACTTCTAATGTAATTTTGTAAGAGAAACATTAGCCTTTAACCCAGTAATTCAGTGGTTCCCAAACTTCTTTGGCCTCCTGCCCCCTTTCCAGAAAAAAATATTACTTAGCACCCCCTGGAAATTAATTTTTTTATTTTAATAGCAATTAATAGGAAAGATATATGTATTAATGTTTCTACCGTTTTTTGTAAAATATAGTAAAGAAAGGTATAAATTAGAAACACTGAACTTTGAAATTATGAAACTATTTATTGAACTCAGAATAGAATGTAATACAAAAAAAAGTTAAAACATTCAAAATCCCAAATGTGCCTGTGGCCATCACCTGGATTGCTGCAGCACCCACCACCACAGGGCGGTGGCGCCCACTTTGGGAATCACTGCAATAATTAATTGAATTCAGATCTCAAAGCACATTGTACCCAATTATTACAGAGTAATGTGAAGTTGAGTGAGAGTCAGTAAGGTGTCAAGGGAAGTCCTTGGAATCAGGAAAGTCTAGGTTCAAGTCCTGCCTCTGACACCTAACTCTTACATGACCAAGCTGAGCAAGAACCGCCCCCCCCCTTGTAATAGGAGGTGATTCAACATTAGCAATGCTCAATTTAAAGAACTCCAGAGAGTGGGAACCCACCATCTCCTGGGGCAACCCATTTCACTACTGGATGGCTCTAATTGTTAGAAAAGCTTTTCCAGACTTCAAGCCTCAACTTATACCTTTTGCTCTTAGTTCTGCACCCTGGAACCAAACAGAACAAGCCTAATCCCTCTTCTGTGTGACAGCCATTCAGATATGTAAAGACAGCTATCATTGTCCCCTGAGTCTTCTCTCCACCAAGCACATTAGTCCCACTTCCTTAAGTCAATTTTTATATGGCATGAACTTGGGGTCCCCACCATTCTGTCTGGGTTCCTCTTGACATACTTTAGCTTATCAACAACATTCTCCAAATGTGGAGGCCAGAACTGGGTTGTGGAGTATGTTCTGGATATGGTCTGAGCAAGGCAGGACACAGTAGGGTCTCACCACCTCATTCCTGGAAGTCGTCCTTTCTTAAAGCAGGCCAGGATCTCACTAGCTTTTCTGATTGTTCAGTAGTACTGACATTGCAGTCTATTAACAGCCCCAGCTCTTTTTTCAGACAACTGTTTTCTAAGATATTGTTGCAAAATATTATTCTTGGGAAGTCAACTTTTTCAATTATCCATTCGACTGAATCTTTTTTAATGTTTTTTTTTAATTTTTATTTTGAATATTTTCCCCTAGTTACATATTTCATGTTCTTTCCCTCTCCCCCAAACCCTCCTAACCCCCTTTAGCTGACGCACAATTCCACTGGGTTTTACATGTATCATTGATTAAAACCTAATTCCATATTATTGATAGTTGGATTAGAGTTATCGTTTGGTGTCTACATCCCCAATAATATCCCCATCAGCCCATGTGATCAAGCAGTTGTTTTTCTTCTGTGTTTCTCCTCCCACAGTTCTTCCTCTGAATGTGGCTGGTTTTCTATATTGTAAGTCCCTCAGCCTTGCTCTGGACTCTGGCATTGCGGCTAGTAGAGAAGTCCCTTATGTTCCCTTGTACCACAGTGAATCTAACTGAATCTTCTTAGATTCAGTTTTAGGGCTTAGGCTGGCTTGATCTTTTTGGACTCTGAATAGCTGTTATTCAAGGTGTTCTCTCTTCTTCTCAGCTTTGTGCCATCTACAAAGAACTTCTCAGTGGCCCCCAGGCAACTAAGACTATAAATTGCAGGAAAACTCTCCCTCTCTCTTGGAGGAGGAAGTTTCCACAGCAGAAGTTCTCTAAACCCAAGAAATCCCAGGTTCAGACCCCAGAAATAAAAAAGCCATTGGGAGTCTACTCAGAACCTGTGGAATTGGAGTCTGAGGCTAATGTGATTCAGAGAGGGCCAGCGGGGGCAATATTAAGGTTTTTATAGCGAGACAAAGCCAGGCACACTGGATTTCTCTCCCTGCTCAGGTCAGTGAGGAAGGCCTTCAGAAGTTATCAGTCTCCCCAAAATCCCTCTCTGGCTGTAGGGATACACTTTCCTAAGGAACCTCAAGCACCCGGGCCCATGAGCAATTTCTTCATCACACCCCGGAGTTCCAACACCTTCTTCCTCTACTGAAATCTGCCTTTAGCCAAAAGGCCCTTAAAGAGCATTGGTTCACACAGGCGAAGGGAGAGATATGCAAAATCTTGGGTGGAAGAGAGGGGATTGGGATCCATCAAGGGCCATCTATCTCCTCGCGCCTTGTCATCCAGGCTCTGGGGAAGAAGATGGTACAAAATTCCCTCTGCATTCACAAGTCTTCGCTTAATGGGTCCCCCCGTGGGGGACTTGGGGTGTAGCCAGCCAGTTTGGCCATCCCGTTCTCCTGGGCTTCCCCGGATCGGAAGTTTCACAGCTTCTGTTCCCCCAGAATCATGTGAAGCAACGCTCCGGGTGTCTACTGGTGAGGTGGGACAGCCTGGAGGGCTGCGTGTGTGCAAAACTACCAGAGGGAAAGCGTCCCGGTGGCTGCTTTCCTGTGCTAAGCCGATTTACTTGTTTAAGGTCTGACCTCATCATCCTGTCAGTATGGGTTCCCTCCTACACACTTAGCAGCCACCACCACCGCAGCAGCAGCAGCGGCGGCGGCGGCGGCAGCAGCAGCAGCAGGAACAGCAGCAGCAGCAGAACAGCAGCAGCAGCAGCAGCAGCAGCCTGGCCTTAGCTCCAAGTGGATGCAGCTGAGCACCAGAGGCGGGCTGGGGGGGAGGGAGTAGAGGGAGGGCAGAGGAGAGGGAGAGGGAGGGAGGGAAGGAAGGCGCTTGCTCCAGGCACTTGGGCTTTCGTAGGTTGTTCTGAAGAGGCAGAGAAAAGAGAGATAACAAAGGCTCCATTTCCTCTCCGGGAGGGAGAGTCCGCTTTGGTCTCTCTCCCTCCCTCCCTCTCCACCCCCTGCAAAGATGTCAGTGTCGGGCAAGAAAGAGTTTGACGTGAAGCAGATCCTGCGGCTCCGCTGGAGGTGGTTCAGTCACCCTTCGCCAGGCGCCCCCGGGCCCGGAGGCTGCCTGCAGCAGGAAGGATATGAGCACAGAGGGACCTCGGGGCAGAGCCGGCTGAAGAGCCACTCGCGGGACAGGGGCAACGGGCTGAAGAAAAGCAGCGCCAACAGTCCTGGCCACCAGAACATCCTGGCCCCGGTGCCAGGACCAACCCCTGCCCATCAGAGAGCCATTCAAACGTGGCATCAGCAGAACCTAATCGAACATTTCCGAGCCAATGAGGACATTCCGAAAGCAAGCCCGGAGGAGAATCTGGTCAAAGAAGGGGCAGAGGAAAACCCCCCGAATTTGCAGATGAGTACTGACGAGAACGCAGAGGACTCTTCGGAGAGGTAGGAGTTAGCGGCAACCCCCCCCCCCCACACACACACCCCAAGGCGAAAGCTAGGGCGCCTCAGTCCCCGACCCTGGCGTTTGGTGGGGGATTCTCTAAATGTGCGCCGAGCCAATCAGGATCCCCCC
>NC_058136.1:42997228-43025113 GCF_016433145.1 Gracilinanus agilis
CGCCCCCGACGTAGGGAACGGTAGACGTATTTCACTCGCGGGAGCCTCGCGTTCTCGGCAAACTAGATAGCCCTGGTGATGCCCCTGAGCAGCCGTAGGGACTTTGCGAGTTACACCAACTTTGCCAAAAGATTTCCTATTGGAAAGCTCGTTATTGGCTCCTTTGCCTCCTGCCTCTTATTAAGTATGTGCGCCTCCCACCTGCAAAGGGAACTTTGCCGAGCTTCTCCGAGCCCGCTTCCCTCTCAGGTGTCTCACCTACGGGCCCGGGCCGGAAAAAATCAACTCCCCCAGCAGGCAATGAAGTGCTCCTCGCTTACAGCCAGGGCATGTGGGAGCAGGAAGCAGGGCAGGGCAGCTGTTTCTGAACTTAACGGCCAACTGAGGGGCCAAGGGAGGCCCGCGCGACCGCTTACCTTTCATTGCCTAGCCTTGAGCTTCGCCAACGCTATTCGGGGGAACGAAAAAGGAGAGCCTGGCAGCTCCGCCTCGGAAAAATGAGTCAATCGGCTTTCTTTTCCCTTTGAAAATGGGAGGTGTGTCTCCCCCCCCCCCCAATGCATCTTCAGGTCCGGGGAAAGATTTTGGTAACAGAAATAAATATGGAGCTGCTCTAGGCAAAGAAGTGATTTTTCATGCCATTTCCTAATTATGTAACAGTTCTAGCACGATTTTGTAAGTCATGCTCTGGTGGTGGAATTGCCTGGGGGGGGGCGGCTATATGCATCCCTGTATAAGCCAGGAGGGGAAAGGTGGTTGTCCTGAGCCCTGCCAAGTCAAGTCTCCCCCCTCCCCACCCAATTCGGACCCTTTGCCAGCGTTTGTGGTCTCTCCATGCGCCACCAACTCCATAGTGAAAGCCACATCAAGGCATGGCTCCACGCAAACCAGCCCTGGGCTGAAGGAGGAAATGGTCATGAAAAAGAGGCTAAATAGAGACTTCTGGGAGGTGGAGCTCCTCTGTGGATGAACTATTTCCATAGAGATGGATGCTCAAAATCCCTGGAGGTCAGTCCAAGACATCTAGAGGTAACAGGCGGCTGGAGAGGAGACCTTTGAACTAGAAAGAGCCTCCTTGGCGTCCCACCTGGGCAGCGTATTAGCTGTGGGAGCCAGGCAAGTTCTCTCCTTCTCAGGGCTCTTGGCAAGTCTCTAAGCCTTGAGGTTTCTATGGAGGTGACAGGAGGGAATTTCTCGTATGTGGTTACAATCTCAGATCCAGGCCCCATCATGGAGGGCACATGCAATACCTATCAGATTTGCTCACCTGCTTTTGTGGCTAGCAGGCTGCCAGGACGGTGGGCTCACATGATGCCAGTTCCAAATGGCACTCCCCACAACCATGGAAAAATCTGCTCAATCCTCAAGCTGGGGAGACGGTGCTTTTCCTCTGTCTCTACTGCTTTACCTATTTGTCACCTCCTGACACAGTTCTGTGAAGATCCCTGAATTGATTTGTCAGCATTTGGGTTGGCGTGGGAAGAGACTGCTGGATATTATGCCAAGCGTCCCCTGTGTGCAGAGTAGTTTGAAACGAGTGTTTTCTGATTCTTTGTAGCGTGGTTTGTGTGCTGAACATGAGATAGCATCCAGCAGGAGTCCTTTGCCCCGAGTTCATGCCTATGCTTTTGGATAACTACATTTCAATGTAATGGCTTCCTTCGTAATCCTATGCATTTTATTTTATATATTTCAAAACACTATTCTGAGAAGGGAATTTGCATTTAGAAAGTGCCTTGTGTGTGCCTAGCCCTGTGCTAAGTCCTTTACAAGTATAATCTCAGGGGCATCTAGGTAGCACAGGGATGGAACACCAGGCCTGGAGTCAAAAAGACCTGGGTTCAAATCTGGCCTCAGATACTTCTTAGATGTATGACCCTGGGCAAGTCACTTAATCCAGATTGCCTAGACTTCACACACCCTTCTGTCTTAGAATTGATAACTGAGGCCAAAGTTTAATACACACACATGTATATATGTATGTATATATGTATATAATCTCATTATCATCCCCATTTTACAGTTAAGGAAATTAAGGCAGGAAGAGCATGACTTGGGTCACACAGCTAGTGTTTAAGACCAGATTTAAACTCAGGTTCTCCTGAATCTAGGCCCTAGGTGCACTATTCACTGCACCACCTAGCTGCCTCTTGAAGGGATCTGTAGATTTTGCCAGTCTACCAAAGCCATATCACAAAAAAAAAAGGTTTAGAATTCCGTTTGTAGAGTTATATGTCGTTAATTGTGCTGCATTTTTGGAAGGAAGTCAACAATGTTGTCTTTGAGAAGGGAAATAAATACAGGAAAGAATAGCAAGCTAGGCCTTGAGGTCATAGGGCTTCTGAGACAAGAGGAGGAGGTAAACTGAAGGACATTAGAGGTCATTTAGTTCACTTCTCTCATTTTATGGAGGACGAAACAGAGGGCGAGAGAGGTTAAATGACTTGCCCAGTGTCACACAGTCAGTACATATCTGAGGCTGGATTTGAACTCAGGCCTTCCCGACAACATGTTTGACATTCAATCCCCTTGGGCACACTTTACCACATTCCCTTAGATAAGACACTCTCGTGTGCCGTATAGACTTTCCTCAAATATTCCATGGGAGAGTCAGAAGTAGAGAAATGGACACAGATGATTAGCGTGTTGGATTTGAAGAACATCACAGAAACAGATCAAAAGAAATGGAGGCAAAATCAAATTGAAGTTAAATCAACGGGTATGGCCAGGAACAGGTATAACCTAGGCGGTACCGAAAAAACAAAAAATCGAATGCCTCTCTCTTCCTGTGAACTGAAAATGGCTGGATCTTTTGTGTTTCTAAACAGCCATGTGCTGACTTTTCTCATCTATGGTATCAGAACAAATACATTTGGCATCACAGACACTAACTCATTCCAATGCCAATACTCTTAGTCTCAAACTTCTGTTTCGTTTGCTTTTCTCTGACCTACTGACTCACTGAGGCCAAATCAGTCTCCTGTTCAGTGGCTTCCTCTTTTCCAAAATTTACCTTGAGCAGTGATGGGCAAACCTTTTAAAGAGGGGCCAAAGGAAAGGAAATGCTCCTCTGTCAGTCTGTTTCTAAAGCAACTCTTTCCAAGTTTCATTGTATTGTATCCTACTCGTTGTATTCATCAGATTAGGAATAATGTCCCTTCCCCCAGATAGAATGTTTCAGGGGGCTGCATCTGGCCCTTGGGCAGTAGTTTGCCCATCACGGCCCTACAGTGTTGCCAGTAATCGGGGCAAATATTTCAATAACATCCTGTTTCTCACCTAACAATCAACAGAAAGTAATGTATTTATCACGCATGAGACATCTGCAAACCTTAATGCCCTACATAGATTTATGTTATTATCTGTGTGTGTGTGTGCGTGCGTGCGTGTGTATGTATGAAAAGTTTGGATTCCAGAATGTGACTGCTATGAAAAAAAAATATGTTGGCCTAAAAAACCCCTAAGCACCTCTTCATTGTCTGTGTGGATCCTCTACACTGCAGAGGGTCCTCGCTGGGCGCCAGCTGAATCAGGACCTTGGAGCTACTTCTCAGTAGGGAACGTTAGTGATGGAGGTTTAGTCCAGTTGTGTTAGAAAGCTGGAAAGCCACCAACAACCTGTCAGCTGGACAATCATCTGCAATTTGACTGACACAGTGCCAGCTTCAACATGGGCCATGGTTCCCTCTTCACCCACGAGCCCTTGTGCTTGTGTTCTGAAGCCTCTCTACTAGTGAAAAGGGATGATATGGCGAAGTTCGGAGTCCAAGGAAAGTGGGGGTTCACTGCTGCTGTTTACCAAGGGGGCAGACCTTAGCGCTGCCCAGTATCCTCTTCTATTTGCTCTTAACCCTGGATACCTCTCTAGAACTCACTGATTAATTAGCCAGGTCAGCCAGCTAATTCAGAAAATATACCCCGGCCTCCTGACTAATTAATTTGTTGACTGATTAATTGATGAGCTATAGGGGAGCATTCAGGGTTAACTGTTTCTAGAAGAGGATTGTGCCAGCTGATGGAGCTGAAGGAAGTACAGCCCTCAGTAGGAACTGCCCTGAGGTTACAAATGTAGACTGTAGGATCCTGGACCAGGGAGATGAACTCTAAAACTTCCCAGTCCAAAATCGGGTGTTCCTTGCTTCTCTCAATCCCAGCACGAGCCTTTCTGTAGTGTGGAATCTTCTGGGGTGATATTTATTCCTGGGGGGGAGGGACATGCTTTATTACACACGGGGAAATTATTTTTATTAATTAATATTAATAATTAATCAATAATACATTAATATTATTGCCCATAACACGATTGAGTATTCTTAGTCCCAAAGAGGAAATAGATCACGAAGGTGTCCCCATCAACAAACATTCTTTTCTGGGTGGGGAAAGGAGTTTTAGGCAAACACAGAGAAGAACTCCTCCCGTCCCAGACCTAGGCTGTGTAGCTTGGCCCACACATTATTTCAGCTAGAGAGCCCTGAAAGGACCCAAGGCACCTTTGGGGAAGCGCTGCCTCATTGCTCTGTGCTTGCTACTTGTATGATGAGAGCTGCAATACCCATTGGCAAAAATCTTGGCAGTCACAGGCCTTCCCGAACTCTGTGGGGAACTCCCCGAAGCAGGGTCATTGTTCTCTTACAGAGCTGGGCAGACACCCACACTTAGAAAAGAATATGAGAATAGAGAGAATAATGGTCTTAAAGAGGGAAATCAAAGAGGCCGTCACTCTCATATTTGGAAATGCAGATAATTCCTTAGACCTTGACCCCCTCCTCAAGGCGATACCGTTTTTGAGTTCCATTTCTGGGTCTCTAGAAAATCGAAGACCAGCCCACTATCAGGATGGGGTAACGGGAATGAATTATTTAAATTTGAAAAGGCAACTAACATATCCACAATAAGTTATTCATCTACTCAGGACTGATTATGCATAAAATAAACTAATCAGTCTAAGAGAATTTGCCACAGCTATCTCTACTCTCCAAAAAACAACACATTATTTGCAAAATCATCAAAGCACACAATGCTTCCCAAACAACCATGTTGCCTGGTTGACTAAAACCCACCATATAGTCTCTGAATGGTCCTTTTCTGATCCTTTAGTGCTCGAAAATCCATCCTACTTGGGTAAGGGTGGGAGTCTATCGAGCAAATAAATCAAATTGCCTCACCTTACCTTAAGTAGGTAAGTAGATGCTATGCCCTAACATATTTCTCAGATGAGAACACACTTCAGTTGATCGTTTGGTATGAATATAGGTATGGTAATAAGTCTGTCTGGACTGCCTGGAGGACTTGGCCATGCACTCTGAACCTGCATGGCACCATTAAGCTAGATGAAATCAGAGAAAGAAGAGAGATGGAGGGAGGAAATCTCCTCAGCCTCCTCCATCCTCACTCTGACCAGAGGACCTTGTGAGCTCTGAGGGGGTTGAAGGATTTTGGATTTTTCCCTTTTCCTGTTGATGCCCTAGCATCATCCCTGGGAAAGAAGCAGATTGTGGCAACGTCTACACTAGAAGCCAAGAAAAGGCTGGATGTGAGGAGTAAAGGCAAAGTCAAGGTTCCACAAGGTTCCCAGGAGGAAAACTATACTAAATATCCTCTTATATCTAAGGGGAATATACTGAAGACTCTTGAAAAAGAAATTTTAGGAGCTGTGAGTTACCCTTTTATCACATGTGCTCTCTAAGCTTAACTTCCCTTTCTCTTAGACTCTGTATTTGCTAGTAGTAGCAGGTGACAGAGTTTGGGAAAGGGAATGTTTTTCATCAACAGTTCTTACTGCACCACCTTAGTAAATAACTCATTCTGAAATTGAATTAAGACTAATTTATATCCACTGATAATCATAGAAGGAGAACACACTACTGGGGGCTCATGATCTGTAATTTTAGAAAGGGACATCTCAAGCTACCCCTCGACTCTGAGAGGTCAAATAGCACATGAATTCTGGGGATCCTACATGCCAGTGAGAATGGTCTTTTCCCTCTCCCACTGAACCCTCCTACGCTGTGTTCAATTGGAAGAAGAAGCCCAGAGCTTATATGTGCTATGCTTGTTTAGAGCAAATTTAAAGGATCTGTTATTTTTGCAAATGAAATTCTTGGCTATGTGCAAACCAAAGCCAAATGAGGAGCAGGGCCCAAACTAGCCTACTAGCTGCCTCAAATGGTAGCTGAAAAGAACATGTATGTAGGAGATATATTTACATATACATATCTATGTGGTAGAGGATTCATTAGTGAATCATGCCTCAGCTTGGAGACGTTATGCAGAACTTATGGTTCTCCATATATATTAAGGAGATAGCTAGGTGGCTTAGTGAGGAGATCTCTGGGCCTGGAATCAAGAAGGCCCGAGTTCAAATCTGCTCTCAGATACTCAGATACTCTCAGATACTCCCAGTTACCCTGGGAAAGTCACTTAACCTTTGTTTGCTTAATCCACTGGAGAAGGAAATGGCAAACCACTTCCATATCTTTGCCAAGAGAACCCCATACAGGCTCACAAAGACTTGGACACGACTCAACAAAAATATATATTGTCAGGGAAAATAACGAATTTGTAGTCAAATGTTTCCCAAATTGTACTTTTGTCCAAAATATTTTTCTTCATCCTGCCTGTCCTCAACTTCTATATAGTAAGAGGCAGAGCTCAATTTGGGATGACTCCATGTTCCATCAAACTGAGAGGTAACAGGGGGAAGGAGGGTCACACACCAGCTCTTGTTATTGTACTCCCAGCTTCATGGCAGCAAAGAAACACCGAACTGTACAAAACATCCTCCAAACATTATTTCCCAAGGGAGGTCAGTTGGGCCATGTTTCAAATGCTCTTACTTTTAACTATGTGCCCCGGTTGGATTCCCAGGTTAAAGTAACTCCTTCTGTACTCGAAGTGGTCAGGAACACCAACTATTCATTTTACAAACCAAGCTAGTACATTTCCTACCATGCTGACTATTTTTAGCATTCACCACTTTATGACAAATTTGTTCCCGTTGACAAGGATGGGCTTTAAGCATTAGATAGAGAAGGGAGCCACTCGTGTGTGTCATTTGGGGGAGAAAGGGAAGGGTCTTCTGCTCCAATGTATCTGCCTCTTCTCCGTTGGTTCCATTTGGAGTTCTATCACTAGAGATGAATTACTTGATCAGGCTTATAGATGAAATACATTTATGAATTTCAGAGGATATAAGGAGCACCTTGTTATCATGGTCATTATATTCGTGGGGAGGGTTAAACCGTTACGCTGGTCATTCAAACCTGGCCATCGATTAGCTTAGTAGGCAGCAACGATGCCCAGTTAAGTGACTTGCTCTGTCACAGCTAGTAAGTATACGAGGCCAGATTTGAACTTAGTACTGATTCTAGTATGTTGTTTATAATAGACAAAAACCAAGTTATGCATAGCGGATACATGGTTTCCTAGTCAATTTTCTTTTCTTCCTCTTTGCATATGGAAAAATGTGAACTTATTGATGTTTATCAAAGGTCATAATTAAAGAATAGAAAAAAATGTTTAAAAAAAGCACTTAGTCCCACTCCATCTCCCCCTTTTTAGAGGTAAAGTAAGTGAGGCTCAAAAAAGTGAAGCCATGTAACTATTATCACATGGCAAGTGACTGGCAGGATCAGAGCTGGATTCCTAACTCTTAAGACCAACGCTCTTTCCGTGACTTCTTGATGCTGCTTGAACTGTAAAGATCCTTTGTGAAATACTGAGTAACTGCTTTGTTGGACGCAGGAGGTCTAAGTGGACCTCTGATCTAGCCTTCTCATTCAACTGAGGCAACTTCATTGCCAAGCTTATGACTAATCTGAGCCAGAGTAGTAAGTACATTTATGGAAATAATGCCAGGGAGCAGCTCTAGTTGAGAAGATTGTGTTCGTTAGTTATGAAGTAATTAAAAGTCTAATGCTATGAAAAAGGGCTTAGTGTTATAGTATAAGAACGAAAATAAGATCCTTAGTCACTCTGGCTTTACTTTAGCTACAGTATCAAACAATAGGCAGAATCAGGTAGAAATCATTATTAAATAGTTTTGCCTGCATCTGGTGGGGCAAACGGGATGGCATCAGCTCCAAGGTTTCCTATTGGATCAGAAGACATTCGAAGGGTTATCACCCCTCTGTGCCTCTCACTCTAACCAGGTTTTCCAAGGGACATGAGTCCAAAGCACAATGAACCATGCCGTGCTGCCTCTGGTGAGTCATAAGTCTATAGCACTCTTTTAAAGGTATAGACGGCGCTTCCCTCATAGCGTAAATGGAATTACGGCATGGGAAGATTGAAACTTAATCTTCATGTAAAGGTCCAGTGAAACCAGGTTACCTTGTAAACACAAATCGTCATCGTATGGTGGCCAAATTGCTTCTGTGTCTCACAATATTTTGAATAGCAAGAGGGCCAGCAAGAATGAATTGAATTAATATCCACTGACTAAGATCTTTATAACAGTGGGGGCTGTGTGAGAAATCATAGATCCAGAAGATTTTGGAGATGAAAAGCATGTGGGACACTACCTTGTCCAAAGCTTTGATTTTACAGATGAAGAAACTGAGGCCCAGAGCTCAGAGATACTTCATACTTTGCAAAGCTAAGATTAGAAATCAGGTCTTGTGACTCGGACCCAGTGCTTTTTCTACTAGCAAACGCTTTACTCAGGATAATGACTTTCACTGGCAGATCTGAACAAATGATATATGTAAAAGGTTTTATATCAATGGTGATATGTAAATGTAAGCTATTATCATGACCACAATTTTAGACTAACTCCTCAAGGCTAGGGGCCATCTTTTGCCTTTCTTTGCTTCTTTTGTGCTTGGCACAGTGCCTGGCACATAGTAGGTGTTTATGAAATGTTTGTTGACCGACTGACATACTTTGCAATGATTTAAAAAAATTCTTGTAAATCAATCCATATTTTTAAAAACATAGAAATTAAGCCACTGGGGTATAAAAAAAAAAGAGTTCAGGTGCTCAGCAGTGAAGGTAGTGTTAGCTCAGGTAAGAAATATAGAGCTAAATATTAGGAAATAAGGCAAAGCAAAAACCGAAAAAAATAATTAGGAAATAAGCCAAAGCCAACTAAGAGGAGTAGGTAGTAGTTAATGGCTCCAAAGAAGTATAGAACAGAGAAAAGACAGGTAAGGAAAGATAAAACAAGAAAGATTAGCTGGTTTTATTCTTTTGTTTTGAATGGGGTTAACCACCTTGAATGCTTGTCTTTTAGTTTGTAGGAGATTTCTGTTCTGTAGGTAATGTGTGTATGTGTGTAAAATGAAAAAAAAAAGCCATGTGTAAAGTTAATTTTTTTATGTATATCTCGTAGCTGACAAAGCCTACACATTTCTTGTGTCTACTCCAAGTGAAGCAAAGAGCAGTGAAACAATTATATAGACAAAACTCAGTACAAAGAAAACTGGAAATATTTTTTTCAATTATCTGGATATTTTAAATAAAATTGATGTGTTAGATTTCAATTATCAGTATAACTGCCTTGATCACTGGCAATAATTTATGCCTGCTTTAAACACAATTTTAAAAAATAAAACCCTTACCTTCCAATCAAAAATTGATTGGAGTCAATACTGTGTATTGGTTCCAAGGCAGAAGAGTGGTAAGGTTAGGCAATGGGGGCCAAGCAACTTGCCCAGGGTCACACAGCTAGGAAGTGTCTAAGGCCAGATTTGAACCCAGAACCTCCCGTCTCTAGGCCTGGCTCTCAATCCGCTGAGCTACCCAGCTGCCCCTTTACTACAATTTTTGATTGCCACATTCAAGGCTTTTCACATCTCAGTTTGTAACTGTCAACCCAGATACCCTCATGGATATGAAGGAAGACACTATGAATGCATGACTTTATGCTAGTTTCATATACTGAGTAGATGGCATTAGGTTGGAGAATTAGTCTCAAAGAGTTTCCATGTTCTATTTTAAAAAGAATTCTCCAAAGGCATGAGGAAATGAATAATAAAGTTTTTTTTTAAACCATATACAATTCTTGTTTTGAAACCATTCTCTGATTTTCTATAATTCAGCTTTTAAATGAATATTGTTGGTATTGATCTGATTCATAATAATCTATTCAAAATTTGGGTTCATCCAAATGGAGGCAAAACTAGACTTTGTGTTTAAATCTTGAACTAAGACTTCTTTTTTCTCTGGGGTCTCTGCTGCCTCACACACTGCCTCACAGAAGAGAAGCCAAAGCCCTCACTCTAAGTCTGTGTTATCTGTGAAAACTTCCATTCAATGCAATCATGTTGAGCCATGTATTCAGAGAATGAATCCATCACTGATCTAGAGCTAGAAGGGATCTTAGAAGCCATCTCGTCTGAGCCCCTCTTTTTACAGAAGAGGAAACTGAGGTTTCAAAGAAGTGAAGTGACTTGTTCAAGATCATACGTGTCAGATGAAGTATTTAAACCCACATCCTTGGGCTATAGAGCAAGGGCCCCTCCCACTGTACAGGGACACTCTAATATAAAGCTCTTTCACTAGACAATTGGAAATGGAAGCCCTAATTTATGGTTTCCTTTCAGTGAGGAACTTGGTTCAAATGACCATGATCGTACATTACTAACTTTTACCATTCTTACTAACATTTACATTACATTCGAAAAATTAAGGACCATTTAATAGTACATTATCTCATGTGAGATGCACGATACAACCCTGAGAGGTAAACACTACATATGCCTCATTTTTTAGTTGGCAAAACCGAAACTTAGAAATTCAGAGACTTGTCTGTGACCGCACACCTAGCAAATGGAGAAGAGATTTTTGAGGCAGGGGCTTTCTTGACTTTATGTCCAGCACTTTTCCATTACCCTGTGATGCTCCGAATCAGAATGAAGTATAATAGTGTGCTGAAATCTTAATGCCAATAGGATTTGTAATTGAAGGACAAACTAAATATTTTTAATCATCCTGCGAGCTAATATGAATTGGAAGCAAACAAATTTTCTAAACTATTGAACTAGAGCAGAAATGCAAATACAAAATGTTTCAGTTGTCAAGTCCCTGTTTCTAGATAGAATTTTTAGTTCTAGTTTGGCCCAACGTCCCCACGGAGATAGGGCCCAAATGGGTCATTTAGAAACTGGAGCCCATTTGGAGATTGGTGGCAAGAGACGGTATCTGTAACTTCACAAAAGTCATGGTTTAAGACTGTGTTATTCTGTCATTTTCTTTAATTTTAGACTCATTTCCCATCCTGATCTACTTAAGTGAAGCCAACTGAAAAATCAAATTTTGGCTTGATCAACTTTGTGGGGTTTGAGATGAGATTATTAATAGTGCTTTCCATTTCAGAATGATTTGGAAAATATTAATAATTCATCATAACCGAGGATGCAAGAACGGCGTTTTAAATTTAGAAGTCTTCAAAATGGATGGAATTGGCATCCAAACC
Source organism: Gracilinanus agilis (assembly GCF_016433145.1). Taxonomy (NCBI): domain Eukaryota; kingdom Metazoa; phylum Chordata; class Mammalia; order Didelphimorphia; family Didelphidae; genus Gracilinanus; species Gracilinanus agilis. Next base: position 43,008,645 of record NC_058136.1, read on the forward strand.
CAGCTTGTGAAGTTTGAGTTTGTTTACAGAGGTCCCTCCATAGCTTCCTGTTTAAAAAGCTAACGGAAACAAAATAAGTACTCGAAAAGTTCCTTACACTTCAATTACCTAGAACAAAGCAATACTTGGATGTTTAAACAATAAGGTCTTATTAAAACATTTAGATTAGGGGAAAACATTCATTACTACTGAGAGCTACATAAAGGAACTTCTAGCTAAATTTTCTTATCTACTTCACCTGTAACTCCTGTACAGCCATAGGCTGGGAAAGTAGGGCAATTTTCAGATTCTTGACCATCTCTTCCTTTCCTTCAGTCTCAGAGAAAGGAGCCTCTTGTACGTACATCAATCATCTCCTTTTTCTCTTTTGGTTTTTAGTCATTTCCTCTCTACTGGCTCTTTCCCTCTCAACCTTCAAAAATGGTGAGGCCTCATTTCTTCTTCTTTTTTAAAATTTTTATTTATTTATTTTTTTAACCCTTAACTTCTGTGTATTGGCCCCTAGGCGGAAGAGTGGTAAGGGTGGGCAATGGAGGTCAAGTGACTTACCCAGGGTCACCCAGCTGGGAAGTGTCTGAGGCCAGATTTGAACCTAGGACCTCCCGTCTCTAGGCCTGACTCTCAATCCACTGAGCTACCCAGCTGCTCCCCCCCCCCCCCCCCGCCAATATCTCTTGCCACAATCTTTAATCCTCTGTTCTATAACCACTCCCATTCAGGCACTCAACTCTTCTTAGATTACTATAAGATCTTCCCAACTGGCCTTCTGGCCTCCAATCTACCACTGACTACAAATCCCTACTGCACTGCTTAAATCGTGCCATTTTCCCACTCAAAGACTTCCAGAAGTTCTCCATTCCCTACCTTTCAAATAAAATATCAGTTCCTGATTCTGATATTCAAGGTTCTCCATAATTTTGCTCTACAATCTAAGAGCACTTTTCCAGATTTCTATCCTTTTGTATTAATCCTCTTCATATCCTCTGTCCTCCGGTCAGTGGGACAATGCTGTACTACTTATTCATCATATTTTCTCTCATTTCTTCCCAATCAATGCTGATCCTCTCCCTATGCCTGCAATGGACATACTTCACTCTGACCCCTCCTCCCCGTAAGGTTTCTATCTATTGAATTCTTTGCTTCTTTCAGAGTCACCTGAAATACCATCTACTCCCCTTACTAACTCTCCACACTCCAAGTGATCTCTCCTTTCTCCAGTTCTTTATTGTATTTTAGAGAGACTTCTCCTTTGCACTTATTTCCCTCTCCCCTTTCTCACAGTTTGTATGTACATATACGTCTCTTTCTCTAATAGATTATTAACTCTTTGGGAACAACGTAATTTTGGAACCTGGACTACTGTGGGCCATGAAGCAGCGGGCAGACCTTACACACCTGAGCACTGAAAAAAGGTGGAGAGCACCGAAGACAAACTTTTAGGATTTTCCCATTTTTTCTCATACTTGCCCTAATGAAATATACATTTTTCATATTCAGAGGCAGGCTTGTCCGCGTTGATCGCTGTGAGAGTATTTGCTTATGCAGGAGAAATCAAATGATATATGGTTATACTGTTGAAATGTAAATGTAAAAATATCGATCTGCTTTGTGACCACAGTTACTACGGATGGTCTAGACTAGAGCATCAACAGTAGCTCCCAGTTGCCTCTAGGATAACGTAGAAACTCCCCAAAGGCTTAGCATTTAAAGCCTTTCACAATTGTGGTCCAACCGACCTCGCTAGCCTTTGTTTCACACGAATTCCCATCATACACTCTGTCTTTGAGCCAAAACTGGGCCATGGGCTGTTCCCTAAATCTCCCCGTTTCATCTCGTGCTCCTATGCATTTGCACAAGCTGTTCCTCCTGCCTTGGAATGTAATACTTTCTCATCCATGTTCTTCGTAATCCTTCTCTTCCTTTAAGGCTGCTCTGGAGACACTTCCCTGATCTCCCCAGTAGTTCAGACTCTCTTCTTCCTCAAATTTTCTCAATGCCCTTGGTTCGATCTCTCCTTTAGGCCAGTGGAAGGTCCTCAGCTCTTGTTTTATACAGTATGAACCAATGCTTGGCACAGCCACTTCAAAATGTCACAGAGAGTAAGGAAAAAGGCCTCCACCATTTGTATCCCTGCTTATGAAACTCATCAGACAAAATGCTCCCCTTGCCCAATTTCAAATGCATCTCATCCGAAAACATCAGGATCTCAGCTGGCTGATGTCTTGCTACTCTCCCCCAAATCTATTTAGTGAATGTATGTCTTTTAGATCAGCTATTTCTACCGGCTGGGAATTATGACACCCTGTTTTTCTCTTGATTTTCAACCATGGCCCTCGCAGCCCCACTGCCTATGTGGCATATATTTTAAGCATTAACGTAAACTAAAAATATTTTCATATTAATTTTTAAATGAGCTCAAGGTGGTACCAAGAAGGGCAAACACTGGACTTTCAACAGTGAAAGTAGCACATAAATCTAGTGCTACTTAGATGAAAACATTTCTGAAATCAATACTGGTGGCACACAAAGCATGAGGGCTGTGTTCATGTATTTCAACTAGATAAAGAGAAACTAAGACACAAGAAACAAGACCTATGAGGTTAAGAGCCCAAACATTTGCAATGAGAAGGATTCAGGGCAATTGGGTTTTTTTTGGTAATTATTTTAAGTCCTTGCCTTCCATCTTGGAATCAATACTATGTATTGGTTCCAAGGTAGAAGAGTGGTAAGGGTTAGGCAGTGGGGGTTAGGAAGTTTCTGAGGCCAGATTTGAACCCAGGACCACCTGTCTCCCTTGGCTCTCATTCCATTGAGCCACCTAGCTGCCCCCAAGGGCAACTTTAAAAAAATAATTTCTCTAAGAAGTGCCAAATCCCTGTCACATTGGGAAAACCAATTAAAATTTCAGATCCTACTTGTGACTTTTACATGGAGGGTATTGATTTTGACCATCCAGAGACTCAGACTCATTTGTGATCCACTGACCGAGCTTCGGGGCATATTAATCAATAACCATTTATTATACACTTCCTATGGGCCAGGTACTGTGCTAAGGGCTAGGGATGCAACAAAAGGCCCCCAAACAGGGGCAGCTGGGTAGCTCAGTGGATTGAGAGCTAGGCCTAGAGACTGGAGGTCCTAGGTTCAAACCCGGCCTCGGCCACTTCCAGCTGTGTGACCCTGGGCAAGTCACTTGACCCCCATTGCCCACCCTTACCACTCTTCCACCTATGAGAAAATACACCGAAGTACAAGGGTTTTAAAACAAAGGCCCCCAAACAATCTCTGCCAGCAAGGAGTTTACATTCTCTTAAGCGAATGATGCTCTAGCATTTGAGAGGACGGAGAAAGGCCTCCTGCAGAAAAAGATGGGCACTGCTGGAGAGACTATGTGTACCGATGAGGCAATGAAGAGGTGGACTTGGGTCCTTTCAAAAGAAAAGTCAGCAGGCCTCTGGCATTTTGGGTCTATTTAAGCACTGCTAAGAATACCCAACCTTTAGAAAGAAAGACATATGTTTAGATGAAAGCATCAAGTACCCACAGATTACAGCAAAATTCTCAATGTGTGTCTGTTTACTATGAAGCTCTGCTAGCTATTCTGAGAATCTTACTATATACTCTATGGCGGCTGTATCTCTAGGGGGCCGGAAATAGGATAATATGCTTCAAGCTGGAACGTGCTTGAGGGGGTCGTCTAGACTCGCCGCTTCACTTTATAGGTAAGAAACTTGGAGTTGATAGAGGCTAACCGAGCTGCCCTAGGATGCCCAGAGAGTAAATGGCACTGGGATTCCAAACCCAGTTTTCCTTCCGTTGCACAATGCTGCTATCAGTAGACGTGTCATTTTGGTCTTATAGCCATAAGAAAAGAACTGAGCAGCATTATTTTTAGCTTTTCGCTGTTTACAGTTGATCCTTTCATTCATTTTACAAACACTTAACGGACTTTTACAGTAAGGGGAGCCCCGTCTGGGGCAGGTAGATGGAATTCTCTCTTGGACGGCTCCTTTCCTTGTGTGGGCAGAGCAAAATCTCCCGCCATGCCCCTTCTCCTCCCACTGAGAATGATTTTTTTCTCTACTCACCACACACACAATTCTACTCTATGGAGAGGAGTTTCTGGGCCTGTATGAAGGGAAAAGGGGGGAGGGGAGATTGCCCTGAAGCCACTGTCTATGAGGCAGCTTCACTCCTATTTCTATTCCTACATCATTTAAAATTGTTTATTCATAGCTCAGGCATTTGTCTAGGGCACAGGGGTTCCCAAACTTTTTTGGCCTCCCGCCTCCTTTCCAGAAAAAATATTCCTTAGCCCCCTGGAAATTAATTTTTTTTAATTTTAATAGCAATTAATAGGAAAGATAAATGCACCTGTGGCCATCACCACTTCCCTTGATCACTGCAGCACCCACCAGGGGGCAGTAGCGCCCACTTTGGGAATCACTGGTCTAGGGTAAAAACCAGGCCACCCTTTTATCCTGATTGGGAAGAGAAGGAGCTAAGGAGGGCAATGCATTCCAGACATGGGGAATAGTCAATACAAAGGCACAGAGGCTGGAAATGGAGAGCTGTGTATAAGGAACAAACAGAAGGCCAATTTGACTGGAGAGCAAAGTATCAAGTAGGGAGAAATATATAGACAGTTCTTGCTTTATGTAAGTGGACCATTCTGCAGACCTCTATATAAAGCAAGTTTTACATAATGTGGATTTGGCAGGAGGGAGGGAAGCGGGAAGGGGGCCACACACCAGTGGAAGAAGGGAGCCTCACGTTGTTCAAGAACATGTAGATACCGTGACAGTGAGAGGAACACACAAGACTGGGGACAGACATCAAGTGAGTCTCAAGTGAGGATGGATAGAAAGAACATAGCCAGGGCTAGGAGGAAGGAAAAGGTTTCCTCTCTCGGGGACAAAGGTCTCAATCCAGGTCCCTATCTGGTGGAGGGGTGGCCATCTCTGTGTCACCCTTTCACTTACAGGGTTTGGGGGTGGGGGTGGGCAGGGTGGAAGACCCTTGAGCAAGGGGCAGGAGCAGAGAGAGCACAGTACTGTACAATAAAGTTAACGCAGATATTTTGTTGAAATGCAGATTTCCTTCAGACTGCTTTAAGTAGAATTCATGTAAAGGGAGAACTGTCTGTACAACGAGGCTGGAAAACGTTTGGGGTCACGTTATGAAGTGTTTTTGTTGTGGCTGTCATTAATGGTTTTATAAGCTAAACAGAGAAATGTCTATTTTATCTTAGAGGCAAGAAGGAGTCAGTCGCTTTATGTATGAAGCTCTTCCTGATCTCCCAGCTGCTAGTGCCCCCCCTCTCTCCCTAACAACCCTGTATCTGTACTGCTATATTTCTATTGATTCTGTACCTAAATAGATGTCGTTTTGTCTTTCCTGTTAGAATGTGAGCTCCTCGAGAGTAGGGATTGTTTCACTCTTTGAATTCCCAGAACCCAGCCCAGAAGATGGCTACCATCTTAAATAAGTGCTTGCCAATTCTCTGTTGGCAACAGAGAGCCAGTGGTGGTTTTTGAGCAGGGGAGTAACCCACTCCAGAAACAATTCTTCCCTTGAGCCTCCTGCATTTTAATTTGTCAGCGTGTTGCTAAAGTCCTGCCAAGGTCCTAGAAAGAACTACCAGCTTTCAACATGAAATCTCTATTAGGATCTTTGCAGATAGGTTTTCCCTGACGCCGAGTGATACGTGCAACTTTCACGTTGAGGAGAATTGTCAATTTGTTTCATGTAGGCTGCTCTGCTGAGTGGATTAAAATCTTTCAAAGATGTATTGATGTTTTAGCTTTCAAGGCACAGCCACCTAACCATCCTTGGCCGACTCTCTCCGGGACACATATTCCCCAAATACAAAATATAGTAGTTAGTGGGATGAAGTGAAAGCTGATTACTATTCATGATTCTCGGCAAAACTGAAAAAACGGGAAAGAGAGCAAATGCAGGCCATGCAATCTGCTATGTTTGCTAGGACTCTCCGAGTTGAGGGTTGGTGAGAGGGGGCCAGGGATCTTGAGAGTTAATTGAGAGGTAAAGTCGGTGACAGGAAGGAGCCGTATCATTTCTAACTGACCACATCCTTTCCAAATCTGACCAGAGTGAAGAAGATGGATTTGTAGGTCATCAATTTACTAAGTAATTTTTTTTCAATTTTGAGGACTACACGAGATGAGAAATTAATCATATTAATAAAGGAGAAGACAGTTTTAGTATACTTATGCTGATTACAATTGATTTTTGATTCAAGGATATAATACTTTAATTGCCAGATGCTGGGAGGAGGGAGGGAGTGCCCATTGAGCCAGCAAAGGCTCTTTGGCATATAGAACCCCATTAATCACCGGCTCCTGACATGATTCATTTCCACACGCAGAGAAATCACGACGTACACTCCACGTGTCTGCGAGAGAAGTCATCATGTGCAGAACTGGCATGCTGGCCAGGAGCAGGCAATGGAATTCCTGGACCCATCAGGGTGACAAAGAAATCACAAAGCAAAATGATAACACAAATGATTCATTTGAACTTAATTTTGTCGGGCCAAGAAGGAAGTCCATTTTCGGTGGCATCGAGACTGTTTGGGTTCAATCAGTAAAGCATACAAACTCAGAAACCATGTGGCCATCATTAGCTACCCATTGTTAGGGCCAACCTCGGCTCCTTAGGCTTCTACTTCAAAGGTTAGGCAGTGCTCATTAAGAAAACAGCGAATGTAGTCACTCAGTATGCTGATTGGCACATCCACCTGGCACTGCATTTCTGGTCCCTCTTTCCAAATTCAATTAGTTTGTCTTTGCCTTTCTCTCTCATTTTTCCTTCCCTCCCGGGTTCCTCTCTTCCCTCCCGATGTATTTTCTTTGCTTTGAGAATATGGATGGAACAGACCTTTGAAAGGCATCTCGAAACAGCCCTACCTAGGCTAGGGTGCCCAGGGCTTTACTCTAGGGTGCTGGCTTTCGAGGATGCTCACAGCACTTGGCAATTCTTTGACAACTCAGAAACACCAGTACTTAGGATGCAGCTAGCAAGAATAATTTATTAAAATGGGAATCTACCAGATGACATTTGCTTCCTTACCTCCCCCATCCATCTGCCCCTACCCCGTGGCCTCTCCAGGATGCTTTTCATGCTGCTAGCCTCAGATGGAAAACTCGATAGTCATATCTCTTTATATACAAAGCTTGGCAGGGAGAGAGCGGGAGAGGGGGAGATCATTTCCACACAATTGGGTCTGCAAACTGGAAAAAGATGAAGAAATAAAGATCCTTTCCCTATAACCTGTAACTCCGATAAAGATATTAAATATGCTAAATAGTTTGCCTTTCATACGAACTAAGCCAGCCTTAATAACAAAGCAAAGCAAGACTGATGGTACTCGGCATACTTCTTGCAATTTATCAAGGGATTCTAATCACCATTTTAAGTATCAGAGATGGATGTGAACATTCTGTAGAAGAACAGAACAAATGTACATGGGGAGTCATTTTTGGAACCATTGCATATTCCAAGGCAATGGAGGCTTGTGTTGCCTAAAAATGATTTTTTATAAAAGTATTAAGTCTTCTCTTGGTTAACTTCTACATCTAATGATGATGCCTGTTTTGGTGTGAAGGTTCTATGTTCATCTTATGGTTCTTGTAGCTGTTGGTAGAAAGCATAGGGGTCAAACGCATCTAAGATTTGAATTCGAGGGGTTCAAGAGTACTTGAAATAGTTGTGGCATTTAAATCTAGTGACCCGCCTTCTCAGACATGGCTAATTGAAAACATCAAAATAATGAGTACCATAGAGACATAAAGAGAGATCACCACATGCATTTGGCCTCAAGTAAGCATCAAGCAAAATGTTTTTAAGCATTGGCTACCCAAGAGTAGACTGTCCACTTTAGGCATTCTCCATGGCTTTTGTTGTTGTTGTTCGGTTGTTTCAGTCATGTCTCATTCTTCCAGACCCCATTTGGGGTCTTCTTGGCAGAGACACTGGAGCGGTTTGCCATTTCCTTCTCTAGCTCATTTTACAGATGAGGAAACTGAGGCAAACAGGGTTAAGTGACTGGCCCAGGGTCACATAGCTAGTAAGTGTCTCAGGCCAGATTTGAACTCATGAAGTTGAGTCTTCCTCACTTCGAGTCCAGTGCTCTATCCACTGTGCCACTTAGGTACCCTCTTTCTATGACTACTTAGACTTGAGAGTTAGAAGAGACCATAGAGCAGTGGTGGTGAACTTTTTGTTTTTTATTTTAATATTTTTTAAATATTTAATATAATTTTATTCTTTAAAAATCTTTTTCTATGGTTACATGATTCATGTTCTCTCCCTCCCCTCTTCCCTCCCCTGTCCCAGTGCTGACAAGCAATTCCGCTGGATTATACATGTATTATCACTCAAAACCTATTTCCATATTATTCATTTTTGTAATAGAGTAATCTTTTAAACACCAAAGCCCCAAATTATATACTCATATGAACAAGTGATAAATCATATGTTTTTTCTTCAGTAGTTCTATTCCCACAGTTCTTTCTCTTGATGTGGATGGTTAGCACTCTTTCCCATAAGTTCTTCAGGATTGTCCTGGATCATTGCATTGCTATTAATAGCAAGGTCTATTATATTTGATCATCCCACAATGTTTCAGTTACTGTGTATAATGTTCTCTTGGTTCTGCTCATTTCACTCTGCATCAGTTCATGGAAGTCTTTCTAGATCTTATAGAAATCAAGCAGTTCATCATTCCTTTAGCACAATAGTATTCCATCACCATCATATGCCACAATTTGTTCAGCCATTCCCCAAAAGAAGGACAACCCTTCATTTTCCAATTTTTTTTGCTACTGCAAAAAGTACAGCTCTAAATATTTTTGTACAAACAAGTCTATTCCCATTTTTTTACCTCTTTGGGGTACAAACCTAGTAGTGGTAGAGCTGGATCAAAGGACATACATTCTTTTAAAACTCTTTGTTGCATAATTCCAAATTGGGTGGCAAACAGAGACCAAGTACCCAAACTATAACTCTCAGCCACATCATGTGAGTCTCCCTGCTTTATTCCAGACAGGGGAGGAAGGAAGTGCTCCCATTGGGCTACTGGGCAGAGGGGCAGATGATAGGAGAAATGTCCTCAAGTGTGCATAGAGAGGGGGAAGAGAGCAGCCCCCTCTGGCAGGCTCTGGCATGTGTGCCATAGGTTCATCAACACAGCCTTAAAAGATCTTCTCCCCAATTTTAATGACGCAGATTGGAGAAGAGACTAAGAAGTGTTTACTCATAGAGGGGACATCTTGTAATACAAATAAATTACTGTTTTGAACCATGTATGCCCTCTTGTCCCTGTCCTTAGTACGGATCACCAAGAGCCGACTATGGTCATAAAACAGATGGACTGATGTTGTAGAAGAGAGGAAGCTCATGACTGATATTAAGAAAGCTATTGAAGAATCACTTGCATGATTCTTAGAAAATCTAACCTTAGATTTGCCTGAAATAATTAAAACCCATATCCTGTTGGTCTGTTCTTGGTGATAATAAACAGCTGGGTTTGAATAACAATCCCTATCCATGGAGCTGTAGACTCTCATTAATGTGATTCTGCAATTTTTCAAACAAAATTACTGACACTGGAATAATTTAACATCTCCTTTTTCTGTTTTCATATCTTTCGGTTAGTCTTTTAGCTCCTTCCTAAGTCTACCACGGCCACCACCAAATGCCCTGTACCAGGAAGGACTTACTTGCTCATGGATTTGACTGACTAAAAAAATGAGCTCCCCAAATCGGGATTCTCAGGTGCTACTCAAAAGGGTAAGGTCCATGTAACTGGAATAAGACAGCAGGAGCAAAAGGATTTTTGCAAACCAGCTGGTGCTATTTCCGCTCCAGGCAAACAATAAGCACCACCCTGAGGCTGCAATTATTCCCATTTACTATTCTTGACACAGCAGGGAAATGCAGAGGTGTATGAGAATGAGAAGCATTTCCATGGGACAGGAAGCGAGGCTCTACCAGAGTTGGTGCCAAACTCTACCAAGTACCAAGGCACGCGCACGAAAAGATGGAAAAAACTATCCATTTACTCTCTGGTCATTCTGTTGACAATGCCAAAACACGCCTCTTCAGACAGCATGAGACGATGACAATTTGTTTTACATACGTGGCCATGGATCGTTCATTTAGAGTCCTGGAGGTCATCTGGTCCAACTAGCTCATTTTGTGGAGGAAGAAAAGTTTTGATCTGTCCAAAGCCACGCTAACTAGAGAAGGAGCAGAGCGGAGTGGAGATTCGAACCCGAATCTCCCTTAAAGGCGGAAAGGGACTCCGAGGGTATTGACTTCAACCTCATTTTCCAGGAGAGGAAACTAAAGTTCAGAATAGTTACGTGTTGTCTCTTATGGGCACACGACTACTAAGGAGTGTCGAGGCTTCTAATTACATGTGTTTTCATTGGGGATCACAAGGTTGTGGGATTCTGGGCATCTCGTTTAACCTCTCTCAGATTCAGTTTTCTCATTGCAAAACGAGGAGAATGTCATCTACGTTGTTGTGGAAGTTAAATGAGAAAATCGTATAGTAGTTTGCAAACTTTAAAATGTGATATAAATGTCGGCTATTTTTAATATTATACTTCCCCAGAGCCCCCACAGACTCTATCCAGGCTGACAGAGACTAGGCTCAATTCTGAAGGCCCCAATCAGGAAGGCAGGAAGGAAAACAGGAAGGAAGGAAGGATTCGATGATTTATTAGGCACCCACTATGTGCCAGGCACCGAGTTAAGAGCTTTTTTATTTTTGTGTGTGTAATTTTACCCGTATTATCTCATTGGATGCAAGTGCTTTGTTTTTTCTTTCTCTCCCTAGTGTTTAGGCTGAAATTAAAACATACTTTGGGGGCTAATGATAAAGTAAAGCAATTCCCTTCCTATTAAGCCTGACTATCTGAGTAAGTCTCGATGATGGTGGGGGAGGAGGGAGGTTGACAAGGTCCAGGTCTCTTGCCTCCCCTAAGTCATAGATCCTCCTTCCTGTGCCTCCACTTAAGGGGGACATGGAGGTGATCTTTCTCCCAAAGCGGCACAGTGCTTAAGTAAATCCCTTTCTCCGTCTCACAGGCATATGCAACAAATGTCATTAGGGAGTATGCCGAGGAAATTTAATTTTAATTTTAAATTTTTTAAACTCGTAACTTCCGTGTATTGGCTCCAAGGCAGAAGAGTGGTAAGGGTGGGCCATGGGGGTCAAGTGACTTGCCCAGGGTCACCCAGCTGAGAAGTGTCTGAGGCCATATTTGAACCCAGGACCTCCCGTCTCTAGGCCTGGCTCTCAATCCACTGAGCTACCCAGCTGCCCCTGAAATTTTATTTCTTAAAAGGTGGACATTTATAAAATTTTCAATCATAAAGAAAAGTGTTTTCATTCAAATGAAAGAAAATAAAATTTAACTAAACTTTTAAAACTAAACTTTACTGAAAATACAAATTAAAAAATAAGCTATAAAATACCCCAATTTTGATACCTGCCTGGGCACCACTGGCACATGTATGCATGCCTATGTTCTAGCTAAAAGATCTAGGACTGAGCGCTCAGATGGAGGAACTCTCAAACTTGGGATCCTTCACAAGATCATGACCAGGCTGGGGTTGTCCAAGAAATTTCCTTTTTTTTTTTTTTGCTGCCAGAAGGCTAAATTCTTGAGTCATGCTGCCTAGGAAATCAACATCCCTACTTGCACAGGAAATGGAGGTTCAGGAATATTACCCGTAACGTGCCTTCTCTCTGACCACATGGGAAAGCACGTGTTTCGGCCAGGCCATGTGATTCTACAGAAGCTAGGTGGGTTACTGCAGTGGCCTCCCATACCGTTTCTCAGGCTGGAAAAGTCCATTCTCAGGACTCTTTTTCTAGGCTATAAGCTAGTATATGTACCAGTTACTACTGTCTCAGGGCAGCCATCTCCATTGCCTCCCTTACATTCCCTCCTACCAGGACTGGGTCCACTTGGTTGCATGCTAATAGTTTTTTTGTTTTGTTTTGTTTTGTTTTGTTTGGAGGCAGCTAGGTGGCTTGGTGGATAATGCATATTGGGCCTGAAATCAGGAAGACCCGAGTTCAAATTTGGACTCAGACGCTGGCTATGTGACCCTGGGCAAGTCACTTAACCTCTGCTTGGAAAAGGGAATAGCAAACCAGTACAGTACCTTTGCAAAGAAAACCCAATGGGCAGTAGGATCCACAAGGTCTCAGAGTCAGACATAACTGAATATCAGTTTATTTTCTGAACATTGGAAGGTGAAAAGAAGTCCAAGCAAATTAGTCAGTCTATCAGCTAGGTCAGTGATGGGCAAACTTTTGAAAGAGGGGCCCAAAGGAAAGGAAATGCTCCTCCATCAGTCTGTTTCTAAGGCGACTCTTTCCAAGTTTCATTGTATTGTATCCTACTCGCTGTATTCGTCAGATTAGGAATAATGGCGCAGGGCTGGACAGAACATTTCAGGGGGCCGCATCTGGCCCGCCGGCAGTAGATTGCCCATCACTGAGCTAGGTAGATATGACTCCTTCAACAATTCCTTCCTCCAGATCGGTGATTCCCAAAGTGGGTGCCACTGCCCCCTGGTGGGTGCTGCAGCGATCCAGGGAGGGCGGTGATGGCCACAGGTGCATTTATCTTTCCTATTAATTGCTATTAAAATTAAAAAAAAATAATGTCCAGGGGGCTAAGTAATATTTTTTTTCTGGAAAGGGGGGGGGCGGTAGGCCAAAAAAGTTTGGGAACCACTGCTCCAGATCATCAGCCGGTCATTCATTCTGGAGGCGATTCTAGTCCTGAACCAATCATGGAAAGATGCCCCTCTGATTGTTTTCAATCTTGGGCTCATTGTGTGTAATTTCATCAAGTTACCTGGGAAGCTTCCTAAATTGACCAGGGACTTCCTCAAGCAATCCTTCCTGCACAAACATTAGTGAAGGTAGCTTTATTTCCTAAGACAACGAAGATGGTAACACAAAAAGATTTAGGATTTTATTAGTTTGGAAAACTCCTGGTACCAGAAATCTCTAAAGCACCCTCACAACCAGTTCAGGGCTTAGTAGCTAAATCCTAAGAAATTGCCTGTAGCATGGGGAGGCCATAAAGGCAGTGAGTAAAAAGGTCACATTTCAAGGCCAGGCTTCCTGACTCTGAGCCCAGCACTCTAGCCACTATCTCAGAGAGCAAATTACTTCTAATTGATCAAATTAAATATAATAAGGGTCTGGTGGAAATTGTCCAACTGTAGGTATATACCAAGCTTTCAAATCTATGATTAGAGAAAATAAAAGGCTGTGGATGCTTGCTTTTTCTTTTGGTCCACATCTGTGAATGCAGAGAGTGCATACAGTAACTTGTCTTTAACTTGTCAAAGGCAAGATTTGAACTCTGACCCTCTGAGTAGTTGCATTTATCCATGTCGATGTGGTCTTGACACTGTGGGACCCTAGGCAAGTCACTTAGCCCCATTTTCCTTGGTTTTCTCATCTGTAAAATGAGCTAGAAAAGGAAATGGTCAACCATTCCAGGATCTTAGCCAAGAAAACCCCAAATAGGGTCACAGAAAGTGAAATCCAACTGAAATGACTGAAGAAAAGTATCCTGTTGGGCAAAGAAAAAGCCCAAGTTGGTTCCAAGTAAGGTTTCCAGAGGAGGAGACAGCTTAAGACAGTGCTACTCCCCAGACTCCCTTCTTGAGTGAACAAAGCTTTGGCCACAGGTTCCAGACAACCGAGACTCGGAGAGGGGCAGACTCCCTTTAAAAGAACCAACTGGCCCCATAATGGAGAATTACCAGGGCCTCCTTGAGATGACTCCCAAAGCTGTTGGACCCATTCAAATATCACTGTTTTGTCAAAGTATTCCAGATTTATAGGACCATAAGTTTCAAACTGAAAGGGACCACAGATTTAGCAGTAAAAGGAACCCTAGGTAGTACAAGTTAAAACCCTGTCTCAGCCTCTTGCTAGCTATATAACTCTAGGAAACTTAACCTGGCAGACTCAGTTTCCTCACCTGTAGAATGGGGACTCTAGATTTGCAGGGTTGTTATAAGGATCAAATAAGGCAAATAAGACAAACCTTAACATACTTTATGTCAGATATTACTATCATCACCATCATCCTTATTCTTATCTAGTCAATCCCTCAGGTCAAATGATTTATCTGAGGTCACACAGTGGCAAGATTTGAGAATCAAAAGCAAGTCCAGACCCTGGAGTGGGAGCCACATGTGGGGAACTCTTGGGAGAACTACATAGCAAGAAAGTTCCAATGATAGAGTCAGAGTCATGATGTTGACATTGTGAAGGTCCTCAATTGAGGACCTTGAGAGGTGGAGGATATGGAGGAATCTTATAGCAAACCATTTATAATGTTTTCCTTGTTTTCCATTTTGTGTTCTTTCTGCAAATGAAATGCTGAGCCCATTGGGCTTTTGAGAATGAGCTAAGCAATAATCTGGAATACTTTGACAAAACAGCGATATTTGAATGGGTCCAACAGCTTTGGGAGTCATTTCAAGGAGGCCCTGGTAATTCTCCATTATGGGGCCAGTTGGTTCTTTTATTTTTTATTTTTAATAATTTTTATTTTTTAGAAAAGTTATCATGGTTACATAGTTCATGCTCTTACTTTCCCCTCCACCCCCCGCCATAGCCGATGCACGTTTCCACTGGTTTTAACATTTAACATCGATCAAGACCTATTTCCAAATTGTTGATAGTTGCATTGGTGTGGTAGTTTTGAGTCTACATCCCCAGTCATGTCCACCTCAACCCATGTGTTCAAGCAGTTGCTTTTCTTCTGTTTCCACTCCTGCAGTTCTTCCTCTGAATGTGGGTAGCATCTTTTCCATAAATCCCTCAGAATTGTCCTGGGTCATTGCATTGCTGCTAGTACAGACGTTCATTACATTCGATTTTTACCACAGTGTATCCGTCTCTGTGTACAATGTTCTTCTGGCTCTGCTCTTTTCACTCTGCATCAATTCCTGGAGGTCTTCAGTTGTTTCTTTTAAAGGGAGTCTGCTCCTCTCTGAGTTTCAGTTGTCTGGAACCTGTGGCCAAAGTTTTGTTCACTCAAGAAGGGAGTCTGCATAGTAGCACTGTCTTAAGCTGTCTCCTCCTCTGGAAACCTTACTTGGAACCAATTTGGGCTTTTTTTTTTGCTCAACAGTATACTTTTCTTCAGTCATTTCAGCTGGATTAGGGAGTGGAACAGAAGTATCTGAGCCAACAAGCAAAAAAATAGCCCCCAAACACGTACTTGCCCATTCCTGACCTAGGAAGTTCAGTGGAAAGATTTTAGAGCCCAGTTTTAATGCCCTTTCTCTCTTTGGGCACCAGTCTGTTGGGAGCTTTCAAGTCATTGCGAATAAATATTTCCAGGTATTTCCTGTTGTGGCAGTTTGCATCTGAGCACTGAAACAAGCTGCGCCAAAATGTAAGTCGCAACAACACCTTGGTGAGTCCTGGAGATCAAGTGAGAAGCATAGGAACCTTAGAAGCCCCACCTCAAATTAGTTCTATTTTCGGAATCAGGAATACTAAGGTGTGCTGGGATCTTTGGATGACAAGATTTGAATTCCACCCGAGACAATCATTACTTGGATGATCTTTGGACAAGTTACTTCCATTTGGGCCTCAGTTTCCTTCTCTGTAAAATGAAGAGATTGCATCAGATCATCTCTAAGCTTTAAATGTATGCTTCTTTATTGAAAAATATGAAAATGGTTTCCCCATATTTCTTTAAAGTACAATTTCTGCCTAAACGAAGGCAGATTAATTAATTCTTAAATGATTTGATTGTCACACTCAAAATCAGCTTCATAGATGTACAGAGATATGGCAAGAGAAAGCTCTTACCTGTATTTTTTTTGGTAACTAATTTCTGAGTATTTACCTGAGGTTGATAAATCAATAGAAATAACAGAGTTGTTCATGCTGTTTTTTTCGCTGATAATTACTTAATTTTGAAACCCCAGCTGAGAGGCCCTTGAAAACTAATGGACTATTACGTTCTCTTTATGCTTAATCCATTTGCATCCAAAGTATTTACAAGGCTTCCCTTATTCCCTGTGATCAATGCAAAGCCATTAGTGGATTACACTGCAGGCTCTAAAACACACAACAAACAAGATATAGATTATTGGGCCGAGTTCTGCACATACATCCTGAAGCCGGAATATAGCCAATTTAGAGAACTCGAACAGATTTTCCGAGTTAGATTCCGTTTGTGAAAATCTGACAAAGCATCACTGATAGAATTCACCAGAAGAGCTAGGCTATACTCCTCAGTCCCAAAGAGCTATACCTTCAATAAGAAAGTAGACCCAGGAAACAACACTTTCGACAACATTTCTCTCTCTCTCTCTCTCTCTCTCTCTCTCTCTCTCTCTCTCTCTCTCTCTCTCTCTCTCTCTCTTTCTCTCTGTCT
>NC_058136.1:43029982-43053218 GCF_016433145.1 Gracilinanus agilis
ATATATATATAGAGAGAGAGAGAGAGAGAGAGAGAGAGAGAGAGAGAGAGAGAGAGATAATAGGTAAGTATATATAGAGTATCTCCTAAACATAGCAATATTTCTGGAAATATTTAGCAAGTCATGTTTCTTGGGACAATTTCACTAAAAGAACATGTTTTGATCAAATAGAATATTAGTATGTATTCACAAATGGCAAGTGAATACACCTAAGGGAGGTTAATACTTCCGTGTTGGTGGACGGAACATATACGAATAAGGCAGCCATCAAATACCCACACATCTTTCTCTGCAGTGACTTCATTTTTGAAAGCAAGATGAGAGAATGATCACAATATGTTTTAGGCTTATCAAATCATAGAAATAGAAGGAACCTTATAGGCCATCTGATACCTTGTACTTACTCACAATTTCCAAGATTTTACACTGGACCCCAAACAAGGGAGGTGACTTTGTCTAAGGTCATACAACAAGAAAGAAGAACCAGGATTGACATCAAGTTATGCTTTTCTTTGTCAAGTGCCCTTTCCCCTACACAATACAGGCCATTCAGCAGGCTCTACTTTTTGCCCTTCTCTGATTCAAGACTTTCTACAGCTTAGCCCTTTATCTTGGTCTGAAGCCACTTGAAAACACTGAGCTGTTGGTGATGACGGTGATGATGGTAGAAGATGAAGAGAGCTCTGGGTTAAAGTTCTGTCTCTGACACCAAGAGGCTTTGTGGCCCTAGATAAGTCACTCAGATATCTCAGTGATCCAGGTAACTCTCTGAGATTATATAAGATGCAAAGATGGGCCAACCTGCACTGGTACAGGATTTCCTCACTTAAGAGTTCCTTAGGCTAATTAAATCACAGGCCCAGTTCAGTTCCTATCCGCATAGAGAGGAGGTGTGACTCCAAGAAGTAACATGGCTTAGATCTTCTTTACATGTTTAGTGATGTGATATGTCCGTTAAGAGTGGCCACCTTGAAGGACGGTACACCTATTAAAATGAGGCTATTCTTTTGCAACTAACTGCCTTTGTTAGGAGCTTGCCAGCTTCGCCATGACACAGGATATGATGACAAGATTAGAGGAAAGCTGTGGATTTGGCTTACCTATATTTTAACAAAGTCCTGATGGAGAAGTCATACTGGCATGGCAGAAAAGATGGAGAGATGTGAACTGGATGATGATGCAAGTGCACTGCAACTCTTGGACTCTTTCAGAATAATGGAAATCACCATAACTAACAAAATACTTTAAGGTTTGCAAAGTATTTTACATATATTATCTTATATATATGATATATATGATAAATATATATTATCTTATATATAAATATATATTATATATGTTACACACATATATATTTTCGCAACCATCTTATAAAGTAACTACAATGGCTATTATGATCAACCCCTTCACAGATGAGGTCACACACCTAATAAGTGTCTGAAGTCTGACTTGAACTCCAGAAGAGGCGTCTTTCTAACTCCAGGCCCAGCACTCTATCTACTGGGCCACCTTGCTATCCTGTACTTGAGTACTGAGCCAGGAATTCCTCTAACATATATGCCTCCCCCCAGACACACACACTGAACACTTCAATTTTTTGAAAGCAATTTTGAAAGCAAAATTATTGGTTAACCTTCTAGCCATTTGTGAACAAGTTATTTCTCATTTGGTCTCATAGTAGTTCTTGCCAATCTCCTCAAGTCTACACTTTGTTTATGTTCCCACATGACTCTCAGTTTCTTTTTTGTCTATGATTTCTGAGATCCTGGCCACATCTAGATCAAATATCTTATGATGTACAACATTGGAGTTCAAAGGGACCTCAAAGGCTGAGTCAAGCCTTTACCTGGTCAAAAATCACCTCTACCACATTTATGACAAGTGGTCAATCCATTGGACTGAAGAACTTCAGTGAGAGGAAGCTCATCTAAAAATCAGGGCCAATAATATGTGTATTACTACTTCAGAGGGTTTTTTGTGAGGAGTGTGCTTCATAAGCCTCAGTGGACCACAGAATTATGTGGAAGGCAACTCTATCGTAATGGATAGCAGTCTAGTGACCTTGTCAAAGAAGGCTACTGAAGGTTACAACAAGGAAAGGTACTGACTATTGACTGAAATCCAAGGCCGATTTTTTTACCTTGATCTTTGCACAAATGACCCATTTCAGGTTTGCTCTTCAGATTCCAGGGCTATGCCCTCTTCTTGTTGAGGCTTACTGGCTCTTTGCAGTCACCACTTCCTTTTCTAAATGTTCACTAACTATCCTTTTAATATTATGGAGGCAACCATGGTACAGTGGGAGAACATAGGATTTGGAGCTGGAGGACCTGAGCTTCGACCAACTCTTCCACTTACCAGATGCATGACCTTAGGCAGCTGGGTCAGCCTGGCTGAGCCTCAATTTTCCTGTCTATAAAATGAGAAGAGGGGATGAACTAAATGAGCCCTGAGAATCCTTTCAGCTCTAAAACTGTGATGTTCTCTTCAGTAGCTTCCCTTCAGATCAAACAGTGACACCAAGAGAAACCACGGAATTAGAGATTATTCTCTTAATTTGAATACATGAAAATATATACGATGAGGGGAACAAAGTTGGCTCCATATGTTTCAATGAAGTAGCTGTCTGCTCAGTAATAGAAGCGTAGGCTATTTGGCCCTCTAAAAGTGGGAACCTCCTTATCACTACTGCAAGAAAGTCTGCAATATTTCCCAAGGCCATGAAGGAAGCAAAGGTTTGGTGCTACAATTTGCCGAGGCTGGCTCTGGAATAGTTGTAACTAACTCCCCCATAATCTGCACAGCTCTACATTAGGACTGGCTCAGAACTACACTGTAATCCTTAGATAAGGAAAAATGATCTGTCTTCTCTCATAGGCTGACATTTCCACAGTGCTTTATTCACTTTGTAGTATTTACAACTTCTCTGTGAGGAAGGTGCTAACAGTATTATTATGTCCATGTTAAAGATGAGGAAAGCAAGGCTCAGAAGAGCTAAGCTTTCTGCTCAAGGTTCTACAGCTAAGGTCAGGGGCGGGAACTGGAATACAACTGTGGTAGAGTGTCCAGCACGTCACACTTTCTCTCATGGTGGTGGTGGGAGAAGATATCTTCCCTCCAAGGCAGCCTCGTCAATAACTACGCCTGTGTTTGGGCAGGGTAAAATTCCGGCAACCAAGGGCACATCCTTTATTGTGGGCATCCAGCTGAAGACCAAATAGTAGGTTGCGTACTACTGTTTAAGCCTGATGCCTGTCCTCACTAAGGATTTTCCAGTCAATCCATTTGGACCATCCTGGGCAAGTTTCTGCAGGGCAATGTGACAACATCTGAGCAGATGGGGATCGGGTTAGAGTCGAATTCGTGGTGGAAAAACAAACGATAAGTAAAATATTTAACATAATGTGTTCATATGAAAACGTACCTGACTTCAGCTTTCAAAGAGCCAGCTGTGACTAAGTGGTTGGGGGCAAAGATGGTCGAAAGGTATTTCTTGAATCCCACCTCTGAATATTAAACAGATAGCAGCTCCCCGCTCCCCAGAGAGAAGCACAAAGCTCTGGAGCTCATGGCCTTGATAACAAGAGTCCATTGCTGCCACAGCGATTGTTACCCATTCTTCCTTGTGCCTGTTATTCAGTCCTATGCTTCTGCCTCCAATTGTGCAGAAGACTAGGTAATTGTTATGGATAGCAACAGACAAAATCTGGGCTTTGTACTTTATGGTTCATTCTGCTTAGATGAATAACTTAGTTTTATTAGTCCGTGGTGCAGCTGAATCCCCAAGTCAGATTGTCTGTATCTAATTTGTTCAAATTACCAGGCATCATTGGTTTAAAAAAACCTGATGGGAACAAAAAAGCATTCAGAACATGCTTTGGGGACAAATTAATTAATCTATGCAAACAATACAGTTTATCTCAAACTGCTGCCCCAAACAAGCTGGAAACATTAACTTCATCTGCAACAAAACCATAGGACCCTCCACAGAAAAGTGGTTACTCCCTTTGTGATTCTCCAATAGGCTTTTGCTCTCTTGATGGACTACAGACACCTCTTGATACTCCAGGCAATTTACATAACTCACACTATTCAGGTTAATTTATTTTCCCGGAAATTGCCCCTGATGAATTTAATCTTTTTTTTTTAATTTAGTAAAGCGATATCAGCATTCCAAGCACGAATCTAGGCCAGTTTTCTATGTCTAGCTTTGAGCAGATGGGGGTCCCAACTCCAACCCACCACCCTACCCCCAAACACCATCTCCATCCCAGATTTCATTTGCTCAGTTGGGCTGAGGCAATGGCACTCATAAGTAACTTT
Organism: Gracilinanus agilis; assembly: GCF_016433145.1. NCBI lineage: Eukaryota > Metazoa > Chordata > Mammalia > Didelphimorphia > Didelphidae > Gracilinanus > Gracilinanus agilis. The sequence goes on from NC_058136.1 coordinate 43,034,306, forward strand.
TGGAGGAGAGAAGTCTAAACTGGTAGATGAAACGTCAGAAATTCAATCATCCTTTTTGCCCATCCCTGCCTTGTTTTGATTATGGTGAATTTCCACTAACCTATGAAAGTTGACATCACGAGAGCTTTTACTTCCTATGCAAGCTGCATTAGTGCTCAACATGGTCACGAATAACTGTAGGCCCTAAAAAATCTCATCACTCCTACAGTAAACAGTGGTGAGACTAAGTTTGGAGCTTCCCCACTAGCTGAGTCTTAGTCATTTTTTTCAAAAGCTTTTTGATTTGGTGCTCTACTTAGGCTGCATTTATGCATAAAGGTGTCCTCCCCACAGTCAAAGAAGCTGAATAAATAGAGATCGTTAATACTATGACAGAGATACAAACTTCAAGAAAGCATATTTCCCCGAGAAGCTAGAGAAAAAAATTCATCTGAAAATATTTCATTGGTATATGTAGCAGATCTACTGAGAAATTGCTATGTATAGAACCTGGAGGGCTGAAGAAGACACCGTCCCCATCCTAATAGACCTTAACATGTACAGGGGAGAGCAAATACGCATACATTGCTACAATAGAAAACCATATGTGACAAGTGCCTTGGGAAAACTTTTGAAGTAGAACATTCACAGCCTTTTCTTGGCATCTCGTGATACCATGTTCTCATTTAGGCATTATGGCCTGAATGCTTTCCCAACCAAGTCTAGAGCACAGGAAAGAGAAGGCCACCCCTGCCTTCTAAGTGCGAAAGAGGAGGATTTGACCCATTGAGGTATTAAATATTAACAGATACAGATATTTGGTTTAAAAGTAAAAGAAGGGCTTAGGACACTTGCTAAGCAATGACTTTCTCTTGAGATGTACTTGAAAGAATGCCTCTTACCACTTAATAAAATGGTTTGTCAGAGGGAACAGATGCCTTATGAATTGGGGTTTTGTGAATACATCCACTAGACTGTTGAGTTTAGCCATCTATTACAATAGTGTAGTACTCAAGCCTTTGGGGAACCAAATCCAGACTCTACTGAGAGATCTTGTGAGCTCTGGAGGGTGTGATTTGTATAAACGGACATGGGGAGTCCTAAATGTAAACCCTCTCAAAACCCACTGAGATAAATCTATTTGAAAGCATGTTTTTAAACCCTGCTGTCAGAAACAAGGATGTATACTTCCAAGTCTCCACAGTCTTATCGCTATGAGGAGTTTTTCTTTTTTTTTATTTACAGTTACAGTTAATTTGTAGTCATGGGTCTTTTTCCAAAGGGAATCCAAGGTACCCGTGGCAAGTGACTTTATGCCTTAAACTGAAGTCCTTGAATCACTAGCCAGAATTCTTTGCCTGCTTCCACTGAAATAAGTCACTGATCATAGAGGGTTTATACATTAAGATGAACATCATGTGTGTACAACATGGAAATGCCTTCCCTGCAAGCACAGAGCTGGACACTACCATTGGTCACATCATTCCAAAAAAAAAAAGCTACACATGCCCATAAGTATTTCCTTTATCTAGCATTCACAGTATTCCCTACAAATGAATTTTTTTATTTTTTTAAACCCTTAACTTCTGTGTATTGGCTCCTAGGTGGAAGAGTGGTAAGGGTGGGCAATGGGGGTCAAGTGACTTGCCCAGGGTCACACAGCTGGGAAATGTCTAAGGCCAGATTTGAACCCAGGACCTCCCGTCTCTAGGCCTGACTCTCCATCCACTGAGCTACCCAGCTGCCCCCCAAATGAATTTATAATATAACAGAAGTTTATCACTTTAAGTGAGAAAGCTTATTCCAGCCATTGTATATAAAGCTTTCTAATACCTAATACTATCTACCTCCTTGTTTCTTTTTCTAATTTATTACTAAATTTTGTTTTGACAAAACAGAACATCCCACTATCCAAACTTAACAAAGTGAAACGGTTTGTCAGTTAGTAACATAAAGGAGGGACATTCCCTTTAACACTGACGGTATGGTGCTAACAGTGACCCTTGTATTCGACCAGAGTTTGTTCCCTTTGCATGAATGTCTATGTCTATATTGTTGCAGTTGTTATATATAATTCTTTTTGCTCTGCATTGCTTCAGGTATATACATATATATATATATAGATAGATAGATATAGATATAGATATATAGATATATATGTAGATAGATAGATAGATAGATAATATACATATATCTCACTGCTTCAGTTTTTCATATTTGTCATTCCTTAAGGAGTAGCAAAATTAGATTATCCACATGCCATATTTTTTTTCAGCCATTCTCCTTCACTGGGCCCATATTTTGTTTTCAGCTTTTTACTCATCACAAACATTGTTGCTCTGAATCTTTTCGTAGACATGGAACATTGCTTGATGTCAGTAACCTCCTTGGTATATAGTCCTAGTAATAGAAACCCTGGGTCAAACGGCATGAACAATTTGGTAACTTTTATTGCATAATTTGAAACACTTTTGCAGAATAGTCAAAGTAATTCATAGCTGTGGCAGCAATGAAATAGAATGCTGCTCTTCCCACATCCCCTGTGTTTTTTCTTTTCGTCTTTTAGCACAGTCACTAGCTTGATATATATGTAGTTACACCTCAAGGTTCTTTTAATTTGTATTTCTCTGATTATTGATTAAAGATGTTTTTCAGGTGGTTACAGATAGCTTTCAAAAGCAGAAATACAAACTATATGTTCATATCTTTTACCTATTTCTTCTCTGGAGAATGACCCAACCTCATACATTGGTGCAGATTCCCTATGGATTTTAGATGCTAGAATTTTATCACAGATATTTAATAAAGAGTTTTTATGGCCAATCTTTATTTTTTCTTCTAATTCTAGGTTGACTTCTTATGCAAAAGCTTTTTAATTTTAGAAAATCAAGAATGTCTAGTTTGCCTTTTTTGAGATCTTTTATCTTGTCTGGATCACAAATGTTTTCCCATCAAATTTATTAAAAATATAAGCCTCCATTCTCCTCTGTTTGTATATGGCATGACTTCTTAAAAATTGCTCTGTTTATCTTTTTGGTATTTGCAGCATAAAGTATAAGACACTGATCTAAACCTATTATTTGACAGACTATTTCCCAGTCTTCCCATCGGTTCTTGTCCAATAAAGATTCCTTTCCCCATTAGTTTGTGTTCTTGGACTTTTGGAACAGGAGATCACTGCATATATTTATTTCTAGGTCTTGGTTGTCTGGCCCATAGGTATCTGCTGTTCATACTGTTTGAGCCAATCTGATCATCTTTCACCCTTCACTCCCATCCAAATCTGTCTTTCCCTATTTGTAATTGGACATGTAAACAGTAGTGTTTCGTAATTGCTTGAAGCAGAGCTCCCTTCCTTGCCCACGCTCTAGTTCAAGCATCCTTCACACTTTTCCCTTTGTGCATCCAGGCTTCTACTTATAGTCTATTAAACCCAACCACTAGAAGAGGCCTCTATCTGGAGGTCATGGGTTCCTTTGCAAGCCTTTGCTTTCTACCTCTGGGTTCATAGCACTGCACTTCCCCTCTAGTAAGTGTAACTGCTGACAAATTTCAGTCCAAGCTCAGGTATCTATCTGCCTTAAGGGAAAGGACCCCAAGGGGTTCAGATTGGGTCGGGGCAAACAAGCCTCTTAGAGTTCTTTGGATACTGGTTGGAAAGTAGCAAGAGGGGAATGATGTATTAATTCTATTTGAATAAGGCACAGTGAGTAGAGAGGCAGGTAGTGGAGGAAATGGAGTGGGAACATGTGAAGAGAAGGGGGACAGAAAGGGGCACATAGAATAATAGTTGGGAGTAATGGAGAAGTATGGATTTATATGTAGCACTCAGAAAAGTTCTTGAGAGACAGGGTTTGGGGGTCCCATTCACAGGGTTCTAGTGGTGGGAGATGGCCCAAGTATTTTCTGTACCATTTAATTACCATTTAGTAAATTAGTACATTTATAGGTACCATGTGTACCATTTACTCATTAGTATATCAACATCATCTCAAAAGTTATCAGTGCCATCTTAGGGATTTAGCATAACGTTTCTCTGATTTTGTTGCCTATTTCTGGTGCTTACCTATATCTTGCAGATTGAGGGCTATTTACTGGTACATAGCTGGCTTCTTTTAATTTAACACAGTCTCTGGATGTGGCCTTAATTAATTCAGGAGGAAGTTTTGGCAAGTGGCTTCCACGTTCCCCTTTATAATCTTAGTTTCTATTTATTGTTACTTTACATTGGCTACTTATATTCTTATTATACGAACTGGTGGGATGTGTGTGGGAACTATAACATATTCAATTTCAATACAACTTATTTCTTCCTTGAACCTTCCTTTATTAGGCCCAGAAAAGGGTGAATTTAATAAGATCTTCCCCTGTTTCTATGCTACATTCATTTGTGGCACCTTGATTATAAGAAGTACTAAGCTCCCTTCTCTACCTCTAGTGTTTTCTTTTTAGAAATCCGTGTTCAGAGCTTCTCTTTGTTGTCTCAATGGCTCCTAGACTAGTGGAAGCTCTCAACAGAATGACAAAGATCTTTTCTCCCCTTTCAGATCTAAAGCACTGCATTATCACTTACTAACTTACTTCAAGCTAAACTTGTTTACCTGGAAGTTTCTTGTGGTAACCTACATTGACAAAAACTTTGGTTTTCTCAAAAGAAATGCTTGTTAGTTATCAGTTCTGTTTTTTTAATCTCTTTTTTTCTCCAGTAGAATTATATTCAACTTTGAGGGAATATTCTTGGGTAAAAGCCATTTTCTTTTGTTTTCTCATATATTGTATTCCACTTTTTACTTTCTCTTGATGGTAATTCTGACTACAGTCCCTTGTTACAGTCATCATCTGTCTCTTCCATGCTACTTATAATGTTTTTTTTTCTCTAATATATACCTAGAACCTGGGTAGCTCAAATGAGTGGTTTCTTTTTGGGCTCTGTTGATCTGTACTTTGCTCTCTGGTTCCATTATGTGAGGATGAAGGACACCAAATAGACCGTTAAAAAAGAGCCCATTGCAATGTTAATATTAACACTGTAATGTTAAAAAGAGCTATAGAAAGGCTTCCTGAACAGGGAGTGGGAGATTTATAGGAGAAAGCTGGCAAGAGTCAGGATGAGAAAGTGCAGGTGCACTGTTGTCTACACTGTGGGAGGCATTACCCACTATTTGTAAGATCACAAATATACTTAAATAACAGAGTATTATAATATAATGATGTTCAGAGGGGCTATTAGGGGTTATACCCCATAATAGCTAGCTTCATACTGCTACATTTTTATAGTGGTTCTTCTGTTTTAAAATCACTGGAAATGGATCAGAATATAATGGAATATACAGTGAATATGGAATCAGGAGAACCCCAACTTAGAATTCTGTCTCTGGCATTTATAACGTGGCCATTGATTAGCACATCACTTAACCTCTCTAGGGATGGATTCATTGATCTAGAAAATGGAGATAATATTTATGGTACTTTCCTCACCATGTTGTTTTGAGGATCAAATGAGATGAGGAGTCAATAAAAGAATGAAAAGCATTTATTACATGCTAGCTACATGCCAAATGCTAAGGATACAAATATAAAACCTGTGTCCTCAAAGAGCTTGCATTCTAAAAAGCGAGACTATACATATAGGGGAACTATAACCAGGGAAGGGATTTATGGTCTGGGAAGTCACAAAAATGTAGAGCTGTTCATTAATATAACCTTTCTAGAGGCAATGACCATGATGATTTGGTTACTGATCTCAGAAAAAGAGAGGGGAGAAGAGTGCAGGCATGGTGATGGAGTATAAAATGGATGGGGTGAAGATGAGGGAGAAGGTGCTAGGAAATGAAAAGCCCCACAAAGTCATGATCGCAGGTCCTCTGGTTTGGAAGGAAAAGCAAGAATCACAGGGTGGGTAACTGCTGAAATGAAGTGGAGAAAGTTCCCAAATGTCAACTATTACTATATTGCCTTGTTGCCAAGGCATTAACCAGCATAAATCACAAGTGTTAGTTTGTTTGTCTTTCTACTCTAGTCCTGTTTCCAGGTGCATCAAAAACCAGGCTGGTTTGAATTGTGCCTAAAACAAAGTGGCTATTTCAAGTTTATAAGAGGGCCCAAGGGCTTCTCCAAAATAGGAAAGCACATAGAATTGTGATGACTATTTCACTCAATTCAGACCCTATGAGGTCTTTTCCCACAGATTCCCAGATTTAGAATGTTCTAAGTGGTTGAGGTTGCTGAAGGTCCAGCTGCTGAATAAGTAGGGATCTTACTTTTTATCAAGTGCTAGCTATATGCTATATTTGAAAAGACAGAGACTTTAAAAATTGGAAACGATATACAGAAGTCAATATTTTCTTGGTGCCAAAAAGGAGGCACCTGAGAAGGAATGTAGGTAATGTCTCTATCCTTTCTGCCTAATCCTAATCATACTTGACATGCATTTCAAAACGTGGTGTTACTGATTCAAGAATTTTATAATTCTTGCTTGTTTCTTGGTAATAATTAGCGTGAACGCTAAAATATGTCGCATCATTCGACTCAATCCCTGCCCAGGTAGCTAACTGCCAGAAGTGCTGTGGATGGTGAATTACTTTCTGAACTTTCTCCACTCCTGCTCCTGGTGAAACATTGCTTAAGAAAAAGTACAAAATCGAGCTGACTTAATCCACAATTTAATGTTATATAACCTCAGCTGGGCCTTAAGAATCCTTTTGTTTTATCTTTATCAGCTCTCTCTCCTTTCCCATAATATCTGTTCCAAATTTTTTTCTCTGCTTTCCACTATAAGCATGCCTCCCCTGCACTTAAAGGAAACGATTTTGGCCTCCAATTTCACTAAGAAGATTGAAGCCAAGTGGTAGGAGGCTCCTCTACTTCTCTCCGTCCATTGCTCATAGCTTTTAAACATCATTACACATTCTCTTGTCCTTTCTTCTGATCACAGAAAAGTAGGTATCCTTACACCTCACTAAAGCAAATCTCCATCTGCACCCTCAATTCCATCGCCTATAGGACTTTACCAGCTGCTCTTTCCATTTCTCTACAAATGTGTTCAGGTCTCTTCAATTCTAAAAAAGCCTTCTTTCACTAGCCAATTTAGCCCTTGTCCCTTTTGTCTCCTCTCCTTCTTCCTCAGTACTCACTGTCTTGCCAACCACTTGCAATCTGATTTAGGGTTAAAGGGTCACAGATTTAAAACTGCAAAGTGAAAAGAATCAGGTCTTTCAGGAATATGGGCAAATACCAGGAGGTAGACCTGATTGTCCTGGTACAGTTCAATTAGTAGTCCATGTTTGGACGCCATTAGGAATGCCAGACAGTTATTTCCAGGAGGTCTTGATTTCTTCTGGTCTTTTATAAGAGATCTGTTCTCTTTGAAAATAAGTTGAGCCTTATCTCCACTTGGAAGAATACACTCAAATCCTTCTGAGTGGCTTACCAGCTCTGTTTATATTTTCTGGGATGTTGTCCCCTTCTCTTCTGCAACCACTTTTTCTATTCCTTAGGCACACTTTGGCTAGGCTAAGGCTATGAGAGGAATAAGGGCATCAAATGACCAGGTTTTTTTTACCTTCTGTTATTTGATTACCTTCACACCATGGCCTGAGCTTTCCTTAAAAGACTCTCATCATGTTTTAACTATAGGTGTTACTCTTCTACATATATTGTATTTGAAAAATATTTCATTTTTGCTTGCCTAGTATTTGAATTTGCATTTCTAATTGGGACATACGTATGTGTCAAGAGCACGACATACAGAAACTGTCATAAATGGGATCAGGGCAAAGATTTTCTGGATAGCCTCACTAATACCTCATTAGCCACCTAGGTTAAAACAGAAATTATGGTAAGCTCCATCTTCATCCAGGGTTGAATTTCTAGAGATCTCCCTCCCTCCACTCCAATATAGTTTCCCCTGAATTTGTAGGATCATTCTAATCTGTGCCTCAACTAGGATCCAATGGTCTTCTCCCAATGCAAGGATGCCCTGGGCTGCTAGGCCTGTTATATTAATGTTCCATAGGCAATACTGGCCTGGGGTAATGGCTCCCCAACTTGCACCTATGTAAGGGACCTTGGTCTCAGAACCCTAGTATCTAGGAGAACAAATCCTACTGTACCATTTTCCTCAGAATAAGCAGAGATTTCAAAGAGTACCATCAAATTCTAGTTTGAGAAAGCGAGCAAGGATGCCAGCTGAATAACTGTGTCTCCTCTGTCCACTTACTCTCATCATGTAGTTAGTTAATAGGATGAAGCCATAAAGAAGCTAGGGATTTAACTGATAGACTGCCTCAAATCAAAGCAAAAATGTTGATAACCCTCCCTCCCTTCAAAGAACTTGAATTCTAATGGAAGAAGACAATGAATGAAAAAGGAGCTGAAAGGTAAGGGGTGGGGGATAAGGAGGTACCTGAGGGAAGCTGGCTAGACTAAGCCCTTCCCCAAAATGGATGATTCAGGAAAAACTCACCAGTGTGAGAAGGGACACATAAGAGCAACGCGAGGATGCAGCTGAGGTATAGTGGTATGATGCAGCCAATCAATGATGGTTTGTCTCAGCCCTTCCCCCAAATAGAGGTTCCAGGGAGAACTCACTAAGGGAAGAAAGGCACTCTAGGAGCAGAGTAAGAAGACAACTTAAAGGTGGAATAGTCCTGCCAGGAGAGATATAGGACATTAAGCAGTTCAAGATCACATTCCATCCTTTTCTGAGGCTTGCTACTTCTCAGTAAACATGATTGTGATACGCACACGTAATGCCCAGGCTGTGGGTCCAGTCTTAGAGTGCTGGAAATGAGAAGAGGGACAGAGGATTCAAGGGGCAGGGGCTGCTTATCAGAAACAATCAACTGTAGGATCCGTTGGGCAAAAATACAATTCTGTTCAAGGCCCTCGCCCTCAGTGGTGAAGTCTGACCCAGGTAAAATGAAAACTAGCATAAGTGCAAGTACCTATGAGAACATACTTCTAGCTTGACAGTGTAGAAAGGGGATACTATAGTCAGTTTGTCATGAGGTGGCAGAATTGTCCCTATCTCTCCAGTGATGAATCTCCAGCAGGATGTCAGAGGAAACAGTCAAGAAGAAAAACAACACAAGCAAAAATATAATAGTATCCCTTTACCTTTGTGACCCTTCCTAACCTTTCAACTTAGGATCATTGGTTTCATTAGTCTAGCAAGATGGAGGGTCCTTTAGGCCTACATACAATGCCCATAATAACGATTATAGTTAATAGTTATTCAGTAAAGAAGAAAAAACAACACAAGCAAAAATATAATAGTCATAGTTGCTATCTTCTTCTCAAATTCCACAAAACACTTTCCATAAATTATCACCCTCAGGCTCCATAACAATCCTTTGAGGTAATCAATAGAGATAAAATTTAGCATTAGAGAATCATCTCTTGGCCCAGCATGCACTAAACAGCCAAGGCTTAAGGTTAAGAATCCAGGGGCGGCGCCACTAAACTATGGATGCTTTCATTTTTGTATCCCAAGGACCTAGGACAGCAATTTGCACCCAATACCTGTTTACTGAATTCGATTGAAAGCATTATTTCACATTTCCTAAAATTCAAGTCGGTCCTCAGTCTCACAAAATTCCTACATTCATCTCTAATGAATTTCTTATTCAAGTCCACATAGCAACTGTTCTTAGTATTTCTGTGTTTTCTAAAAGTTTTCTCTCCATGTTTCCTACCCTTAGAGGATGAGGTATTCTTTGTGGAGGACAATCCCTCCACTCACACTGTCGATCTCATCATTGTCTCCTTTTTACATTATCCGTTGATGGAAATGCCCGGGCATGTACTACTTTCACACATATTCCAAGAATCTGATGAACGTGAGATCTTTTATCCTTGGCAACTGTGTGTCTTGGCAGACTCTACCTGCCGGGTCCTTCTTTGAAAACAAAAGTATAAATTTACTAAGTATACAGAATGACAATATATACTGACCACATGAAGGCTATTTTAGCTCAAAAAGAAATATGCAAAACATTGTACAAGAAAAGGAAAATTAGCTCCATAAGAGGACTACTTTATGTGAGGAACTTAACTTTAATAACTTCTAACTGTAAAGCAAACATATCACAGTCAGGCAGAAGAGAAAAATACACACGCGACTAATGAAAGTGTGCCAAAGTTCAGGAAAGGAAGAAGAAATAAATACGCAGAGATCATATTGGAGACAGAAGTGGAGGTTCCAACATGAAGTGCCAGCACTTCCAAGGGAAGATGAGAAATTAATAAAAATATTTTTCCAGGGTCCTACTGGTCCACTCAAATTCTAATATTCTGGAGCGCCTATCCGAACTAGAGAGAAAAACCATCATAAAACAAAAGGTAACAGCAAAAGAAAAAGGATCCATGCTCTGTTCCCACTCTGCCATTCCAAGTTTTGTGGGAGAAAGAAAGGAACAGTAGCTCAGAAAGTCATTTTGGGCACATTTGTTCAAATTATTCACAAGGAACATCTATTCTATGCCTTTGTCCTCCAAATTTGGCAGGTCCTGCATCCAAAGGCTCACCACAGAAGGCGGCAGCAAGTTCCAAAACAGATATAGCAAATTGCACGGGTAGGACACCTCTTTTCATTCAATGATTAGTCCAGGGGTTGGCAACGTATAGCTCTCGAGGAGCCATAAAGTCCATTTTTTTTCAGGCGCTGTTACAGGAGCAGCACTGTGAGCACTGCACGGCTCTCACGAAATGACATTTTAAAAAAAGGGGGCGTTTATGGCTCTCACGGCCAAAAAGGTTGCCAACCCCTGGATTGGTCATTCCATTAAGTAATTTATAACTAATTTTAATGCCCTAAATAATTAACTTTCCCAATATGAATCACGCTGAAGCCTGATTATTTCCATTGCTTTATAATTTGTGATAAACCAAGTTATGTTTAATGTAATATTGAATATATTAAATGGAATTCTTTGAGATCAGGCTTACTGTGCTGTTCATTGGGTTCTATCCTCAGTACTTCGTGCTTTGCACATAATTTTATTAAACCCTTACCTTCTGCATTAGAATCAATACTATGTACTGGTTCCAAAGCAGAAGAGTGGTAAGGGTAGGCAATGGGGGTTAAGTGACTTGCCCAGGGTCACACAGCTGGGAAGTGTCTGAGGCCAGATTTGAACCTAGGACCTCCCATCTCTAGGCCTGGCTCTCAATCCATTGAGCCACCTGATGCCCCCTTGCACATAATAATTAATAAATTAGCACTTAATAAATACTTGTGGAATTGAATGAAATCAGGTCAATGAAGATAAAAACACAAACAAATCATATGGAGACTCAAAAAACTTTGAAAGCTTTTGCCAAGTTTCCTCTCATTTGAAAGCAAGATTTGAAGATACTTTTAAATTCCTGCATGGAAAACAATTATATAAACTCATATTCAGCTACACGTTTTCTAATCCTTTCGATCCGCCATCCTATTGTGGCGGAGCAGAGGGTGGAGAATTAGGCCAGGAAAGGAAAAAAATTCCTCAAGCCAATTCCCAAATTGGAAAGATAAATACATTCCCAATTCACTTGTTGATTTCTTTCTTTCCCTCCAACCCATAAGAACTACTAGCATATGAAAGCATTTCCTTACTCCAGAGTCAAAGGCTGAGAAATTATCTGTAACTCCTTAAGTTCTAATACTTTGAAATTACAATGAAGTGATAACTAACAGCGACATATATGTGTATATATACACAACACTATATCAGAAGTTATCACTATATAGACATATATGTGAGCCTTACAACTACCCAGGGCGGGAAGTAGTATAGGTATTATTATTCCCCTTTAGCTCACAGAGGCTAAATGACTTGTTGTGGTCATACAGCAAGTGTCAGAGGCACTCTTTGAACTTGATCTTCCTGATTTCAAGTCTAACTCTCTGTCCACTCAACCACACAGGCTATCAGATAGAAGGTGGGAGAAGATACAAACATTTCAAAGATTCGCCAATCATTTCCTGACCAGGCATGAGTGCCAAGGCATCTGTCTCCGGAAGGCCTGAGCATGTGGCTTAAACCTAATCCCCACCCCCTAAAGATAGCCTCCGAAATTTAAGATGTGCTATACATGCCACCATGGTGGGTCACTAGGTGTTAATGGTATTGAGGAATCAACTCTAAAGATATCTGAAAGAGGGGAAGATAATTAATGACTTGGGGAGGAAAAAATACCCCGTGGACTTCATTCCTATAAAAAAGGATAATTGGGAGGATGTCAATAACTAGCAATCTACTTTCTTAATCTATACAAAATCCTTATGAAAATCATCTACATACTTATAAAAGTATAAGAAGGGTAAAGGAAGTCTTATGAAAAGTATATTCTACATCAGTGAATCCCAAAGTGGGAGCTACCGCCCCCTGGTGGGTGCTGCAGCCATCCAGGAGAGCGGTGATGGCCACACTTTTTGTATTACATTCTATTCTGAGTTCAATAAATAGTTTCATAATTTCCAGGGGGCTAAGTAATGTTTTTTTTCTGGAAAGGGGGCGGGAGGCCAAAAAAGTTTGGGAACCACTGCTCTACATCAAAACACATCTTTATAGTCACATGATTGGGAAGTACATGGAATATAAAAATCTCCAAGTGAATAATTTTTAAAGGATGATATAGTTAGGAATAAATAACACACATAGTCCCCATATCTCTGAGATGATAGAACCATTTGACAATTGCTGAATTATACAAATTATCTTTCCAGACTTCTTAGACATGACTGCCCTTTGGACAATGTGTGGTGCAGCTTTCTTAATGGTTTTCCCATGGTGACATTCCATTTCCTGTCCCTGTTTCTTTGGCACAGGTTGTCCCTCCTCAACTGTAAACTCTTCAGTTTCCTAGATTCTACCAAAGCTTAGCTCCCATGAGATTTTTCGTGCTCAAGTGTTAGTGCCTCACCATTGCCCTTCCCTCCCCAAAGCAGTTGTTGATTGTGTTTGTGCAAGTGTGTTAATGTGTGTGTGTGTGCCCAAATACACACATTGCCTCTTCCAAAGGATGGAACCTCATTTGAAGAAGGAAATCTTGCCTTCTTATGTTTGCCTTCTTGTGTTTACCTTCTAAACATCAAGCAAGGGCTTTATATATGCTTGTTCATTGGCCTATCCTAAAAGGACCGTAGCGGGAAAGGCTCTTCAAACATATCCATTAAATCTATTAATTCTAATAATTTCTTCTTGAATTGAAATCATTGTGTACACCCCATCAAAGCAAGGTTAGTAAAGATCATTGACTAGGACAAAATAAAAGCATTCCTTATGTAATTAATTGTTATCATTGTATTCATCTAAGTCCAATCCTATCTCTATCTAATTTAGGCAAAAAAGAGAAAGTGAGAGGCCTAGATTGCTGTGCCACAATGAAGGGAAGAGTTTTAATAACTCAAAACCCAAAACCCAAACCCAAACCTCACCGGGGATTTTCAGAGTTGTGAGGTGTGCACACATTAGCAAATCCTCCAAATGTGGCCTAGTAATGTAGTACCTCCAATACTAAGATCCCTAAAATAGAATTTGAGAACACTGTTCCAAAATATAAAGTGACCTAATTAGGTTGACATTTAAAATGTTTTCTATTCCTTGTATTTACTCGGTGGGTAAATGAGCTTTACGTATGGCATCCCACATAATATCTATTCTTTTCTTATACTTAAAAAATTGTTTTGAGGTAAATACTTCCTCAGGAAAGGAAATCCTGTTCTATTTCAAATTAATAAATATTCTAAATTCTACTTAAATAATCAAGTAGGTGGCTGTTGATAAATTAAATACTGAATTTCGGTTTTTGTGTCTATAATTGTATCAGTATGAACTCTAAACAAACTCTAAAAAAAAGTCTATATAATTGGAGCTTTTAAGAAAAGTCATTATCTGATTGGAGCACTGTGAGCAGAACATTCCGAAATACTACCCCCTTCCAAATCTCTCCTCACTCTACCCCACTTCTCTAGAACACACACACAGATGTCTTGTCAAAATTCCATTCAGTCATTTCCTGACAGGTTATATTCACATCAAAAGAACTACTGTTTCAGGAACCTTGCCAGGGAAAGAGAGAAATATTGGGAATGGATTTAAGAAAATTTTTAAGAATTTTAATAGTTTTTGTAAAGGGCCATTTTCTTTGTGTCAGGATCTTCCCTGTGAATTATTAATGGGTTTTGTGTCTAGTTTTGCTTTGTTTATAAGCCAAGGAGTTCACCGAATTATAGTGAAATCGAACCAAAACTATTTCCACTTTGTATTCTGTGGCTTCTATTTTTACCCTTTAAATTGATTTTCAAAGAGTCCTAAAGCTTGTTTTTACTTTTCGCCCCTTACCCCAAAGGTCCCAGTTGTCTGATAAGGGATGAGTAATCTTTCCTGACATCAGGACTAAGAGGTGTAAGTGGGATAATCAAGAATTTCATCATAATGGATGACTCTTACACGTCATCGTTTCTATGGTAACAAAACCCTCCAGCCGCTATAGGTGGGCCAGAGTTGAGAAGATCACATATAAGCCGGTCAGCCTACAATGCCTACCAAGACCAAATAACAATCCTTTCAACTCCACACAGAAATGCGCCTTTGCCCCACCATCCTTTCCTGGCTTCTAGTACCAACTGCTTAAACTTAAAGTAAGTGTTACCTTAAGACTCCATTAATAGCAGACGTGGTGGTGGCGGGGGTGAACGCAACTTTGGCTTCCCAAACCTCAATCCTCAAGGCGACTACCCAGTCCCCGTGCCACGAAAAGGAAGGGGAAGGGGATCCCAGTGGCAGAGAAGGTAGCTGGACCAAAGGAGCGACCTGCCGGTACTTCATGAACGGGTTTTGTAGAGAAGAGGACAGCTGCCAATACTCCCATGGGCTGTCCAAGGATCCAGGGTCCATGGTGTGCAGTAATCATCAAGGTACTCATGAAGACTGCGGCAGAAATGAAAATCAGGAGCCTCAGGTAAATCCCAAATTACCTCCTCCACCTTCCCAGAGCTTCCCGCCCCTAACCGATCCTCTCGTTGACTCTAATATTGGTGCAGTAAAACCACTGAATGACAAATTTGAAGCTATAGGAGCAAGTACAGACGATTGGGTCTATGCTATCGAGTTTGTTCCGGGCCAGCCCTATTATGGACGCTTTGCCCATCCCTGCAGTGAAGGATCCCAAAAGGACCATATAATAGAGGAAGACTTCAGGGGGAGTGTAATGGCGAAGGAACCAGAGAAGTCTAAAGTTGAAGAATGCCCTTATGAGGAGAGCCCCTCCATGTTTCTCGATGAAGATTCGTGTGATTTGTGCGGCCTGCAGGTCTCAAACACTGAGGACGCTACGCAGAGACTAAGACACATCAGAACCTGCATTGAGGCCCACGAGAATGACGTGGAGCTGGCATTTGCAGTACAGCGCAGCCAACATCTGGTGTGCGGGATCTGCAGGGAGGTGATTTACAAGAAGGCCAATCCCAGCGAGGGCCGCTTTGGAATCCTGTCCAACTGCAGCCACACCTTCTGCCTCAAATGCATCCGCCAGTGGAGAGGCACCGAGCAATTTGAGAGTAAAATCAAGTCCTGCCCAGAATGCCAAGTCACCTCCAATTTTGTCATCCCAAGTGAGTTCTGGGTGGAGGAGCAGGAGGAAAAACAGAAGCTCATTGAGAAGTACAAGGAGGCAATGAGTAACGAGCCCTGCCGTTATTTTGATGGAGGCCGCGGCAACTGTCCCTTTGGTTCCAACTGCTTTTACAAACACGACTACTTGGAGGAAGAGCCTCACCATTTCGCCAAGGAAATCTAGGAGCCGTAGTCCAGCCCTGAGGCCTCCTGGGAGCTGACAGGCTACAGGGCGCAGCAACCTCAGATGACAACAAAAAGGACTGACACGCGGAGAGAACTTATGCGGGGAAGAGGATTGCTGAAACTTTAGGAAAACAAAGTCAACACGGATACGGTGACTACCGCGAAGCGACAGAAAGGAACAACTACTAGAAAATGACTCCTGAGGTCTTCTGAGGGCTCAGGTTTGAGCATGCCCAGCAGCCTTGAGGGGCAAACACTTCCCTGGACAATCTGAACACAAAAGTAGCCTTGGCCACCGGCCTCTTAGGTGTTACCTCGCTGGGCTTTTTAACTGCTGTAAGGAGCTCTCCTTTGGGGGCCTTTTTCTCAACACCCACCCCACGGGAAATGTGTTGTTTCCTCTGTCAAAAATGTGATGAGAAGTAAAGCTAAAACATATCCTGTGTGGAATGTTGTGGTTCACTCACAGCTGCCCCGGGGTTCCAGAAGGGCCAGTGATCCAGATCTTAAGCACGGGTCTGGGGGGCTGGGGGGTGGGGAGTGGGCGGAGTACTGGGGACAGTGGACCAGTGGGGCAGTACTGGGGTCACGGGGCGGGGCTAATCCTAGGTGGAATGGGGGTGGGGCGCCGTCCTGGGAGGGTAGGACTCAATTTGTGGGGGTACTCCATACCGTCACATGACCTCACCCTTTGTTCCTCCAATCACACATGAGAAACTGGAAATTCTCTACAGAGGATAGGCAGGAGGAGTATCAGGAAGTTTTTCGGGTAGAAGGTGAGAATTCAGCTAGGACCTGAAGGAAGCCAGAGAAGCCAGGGGACTGGGATGGGGAGGGAAAACATTCCAGGCATGGGGGACAAGGAGGGAAAATGCCCCCATTGGAAAGATGGGAGTGTCTTGCTTCAGAAACAGCAAAGAGAACAGTGTCACTGGGATGAAGAGTATGTGTGCATGTATGTCTGTGGGGCCAAGGGGGGTGGAAGTAAGGTGTAAGAACACTGGAGAGGGGAGGGGTTCATGAACATCAGGCAGATGATTTTGTATTTGATTCCCCAAGTGGTGGGGAGGCGCTGGTGTTTATTGGGGGGGCGCCTGGGGGTGACATGCTCAGAAATACATTTTAGGAGGCTCATTTTGACAGCTACATAGAAGATGGACTAGAATAGAGACAGGCTTGTGGCAAAGGAACCATCTAACATTACTAAAAAGGCAGAGGGACTTGTGCAGAGCTGCTCCCTTCCCCCTCTCCACTGTGCCTGATGACATTTTTTTATATCCCTGGGCCCTCTGAGCACAATGGGAGTGCTCAGGGGCTAAGGTGGGTGACTCCCAGGCAGCAGAGATGGAGGGGAGGGGAGCTCTTGGGCCACTCCCTTCACCCTCTCCCACCCCTCTGCCCAGCAGCCCAATGGGAGTGCTTTTTCCCTCCTCTGTTTGGGGTAAGGGGTGGGGTGGGGCATGTCCAGCACTCAGTGAGGGGGCAGGGCAGGGCACATGGTCTCTAAAAGGTTCACCATCACTGCCCTGGAGATTTCACTAGTCTGCTGAAGAGGTCCAAAACACATAAAAAAGGCCCTCTGCTCCAAGACTTACCTGCTTAGGCCACCTTGCTATAAAATCAATGAGCCTTCTGTGGGAGATAAAAATAAATGCAGAGCTGAATCTCAGGGCCTGAGGGATGTGTGTGTGTGTGTGTGTGTGTGTGTGTGTGTGTGTGTGTGTGTGTGTGTGAAACCTTCCATATTAGTCTAGGTACATGAAATCAGCTCCCTAGTCAGATAGGAAAATGTGTTTAGTGGGCTCAGCCCAGACTGTGGCAGGTACTGCTTATGAATGTGACCTAACATTTGGCATCACAAATATAGCTCTAGTCATTCTCTCTGGCATTGTCTGTATCTCCACAGTAACAGCACAGACTGAAGCTGTCACAAGGTTCCCTTTATTAACTATTATAGAAAATAGGGAGGCTCACCAAATATTCTCATAGGAAATGGTTGGGTATGTTGGCGGTTGCCTTGTTCCATCCCTGAGATAAACCAGTAACTTAGCACAACTCCTTGCTTCAATTACAGTTATCTCTTGGGTTTAAGTGCCTGCAGGACTAAATCTTCCATAAAGAGGACTGACTAACCATGATTAGAGCTCAAGCTAGAGAAGAACAGATTACTTAGGCAGGAATTTGAACTTGCTAAGCTTTAGAGGATCATATATTGAAAGGTAGGCCCTTAGACCCTACCCATCCATTCACTTTCTGAGTGAATCTCTGGGCTTGGGGGCTGTCTCTTATAAGAAACACTTTCCCTCAGTAAACAATGGAAAAATTAATCAACTTAGTAAGTGTCTACTACTATAAGAGTCAGGAATTATATTAGACACTGGGTAATCAAAGAAAAAAAATGAAAGAGTCCCTGCCCTTAGAAGCTTTTGCTCTATAGAATAGCATGTTTATTTTAAAAATCTATACAAAATAAACCCCAAGTAAATTTGAGGGGAAGGGTACAGCTGGGGAGATTCGGGAAGGTTTCATGGGCTTCAGGAGAGTTTGGAAGGGAAAGGGGGATTTTGAGAAGGAAAGGGAAGTGGGAGTGCTTTCCAGATTTAGAGGACAACCAGGCCAAAGGAATGGAAATGAGGGATGGAATGATTTATGTAAGAGTTACCACTAGGGCCAATTCGACCACTGTGGTTGGATTGCAGATGGTGGGAAGGAGGATAATATAAAATAAATCTGGAAAGCAGATTGGTCCCAAATTATGAAGGGCTTAAAAAGCCCAACACAATTTTAGTCTAGAGATAATAGGGAGTCTTTGGAATTTATTGAGTAGAGAAGTCACATGGTAGGACTTGCTCTCCAGGAAAATCACTTTGGTTGTTGTGTGGGGGATGGGTTAGAGACTTCAAGTGGATAGGTAAGAGGTGAGTAGGGTTTGAACTAGGCCAGTGGTGGCAAACCTTTTAGAGATGGAGTGCCTGGCCCTGCCCACATCCCACTACCTAGACTGAGTGCTGTGCCCACCAACCCCAGAAACAAAGTGCCAAGCCCCACACCACCCTCAGAGTGAATGCATGCCCCACCCCCACCCCCCCTTGCCTCCTGGCTCCCCACCTTACCCCAGACAGGGGAGGGGGGAAGCACTCCCATTG
>NC_058136.1:43065552-43083121 GCF_016433145.1 Gracilinanus agilis
TAAATATTCATCCATATCTCCTAGATTGCTATATTTATTGCCATATAATTGGGCAAAATAGTTTTTAATGATTGCCTTAATTTCCCCTTCATTAGAGGTGAGGTCTCCCTTTTCATCTTTGATACTGTCAATTTGGTTTTTTTCTTCTTTCCTTTTTTTTATTAGATTGACCAGTACTTTGTCTATTTTATCTGTTTTTTTTTCAAAATACCAGCTTCTAGTCTTATTTATTAATTCATTAGTTCTTTTACTTTCAATTTTATTAATTTCCCCCTTGGTTTTTAGTATTTCTAATTTACTTTTCATCTGGGGATTTTTAATTTGCTCACTTTCTGATGTTTTAAGTTGCATGCCCAATTCATTAATCTCTGCCCTCCCTAATTTGTTAATATATGCCCTCAAGGATATAAATTTCCCCGAGTACTGCCTTGGCTGCATCCCACAGAGTTTGGTAGGATGTCTCATCAATGTCATTCTCTTCAATGAAATTGTTCATTGTTTCTATGATTTCTTCTTTGACTAGCTGGTTTTGGAGAATCATATTATTTAATTTCTAATTAGTTTTTGATTTGCCTGTCCAGGTGCCCTTACTAAATATTATTTTATTACATTATGATCTGAGAAGGTTACATTTATTATTTCTGCTCTTTTGCATTTGTTTGCAATGTTTCCTTGCCCTATTACATGGTCAATCTTTGTGAATGTACCATGTGCAGCTGAAAAGTTGTATTTCTTTTTGTCCCTATTTATTTTTCTCCACATATCAATTACATCTACTTTTTCTAGGACTTCATTCATCTCTCTTACCTCTTTCTTATTTATTTTTTGGTTTGATTTATCTAGATCTGAAAGAGGAATATTTAGATCTCTCACTAGTATGGTTTTATTATCTAATTCCTTCTTGAGATCTGCCAGTTTCTCCTTTACGAATCTGGTAGCTATGCCATTTGGTGCATACATACTGAGCAATATTATTTCCTCATTGTCTATACTGCCTTTAATCAGGATGTTATGACCTTCCCTGTCTTTTTAATCATATCTATATTTACTTTGGCTTTGTCAGAAATCATAATTGCCACTCCTGCCTTCTTTTTCACATTTGAGGCCCAAAGGATTTTGCTCAAGCTCTTTACCTTAAACCTGAGTATGTTCCCCTGCCTCATATGTGTTTCTTGTAGACAACATATAGTAGTATTTTGGTTTCTAAACCACTCTGCTATTTGCTTCCTTTTTATGGGCGAGTTCATCCCATTCAAATTCAGATTTATAATTATCAGTTGTATATTCCCCAACATTTTGGTATCCTCTCCCAGTTCTACCTCTTCTTCTTACACTATTTCCTTTTAAACCAGTGGTTTGCTTTATGCCAGTAACCCTTGTCCCCTCCCTTGATTTACTTCCCTTTCTACCCCCTCCCTTATTCTTCCCCTCTTTTTATTTTTAAGGCCCAATGAATTCCCTCCCCCTTCTTCTCCCCTCCCTTTTTTGACCTCCCCACTCCCCTTGGTTTGTCCCTTCTGACTTTCTCAGTAGGGTTAGATAGAGTTCTATATCCCAATGGATAAAGCTACTCTTCCCTCACAGGGTTAATTACACTGAGAGTAAGGTTTAAATATTACCTCTTAATGCTCTTTCTCTCCTTCCTATAATAGTATTCATCCCTTCCCCTTCCCATGTCCTCTTTGTGTGTAATAGAATATCCTATTTTTCTTATTCATTCAAGTTTCTCTTGGTGTCCTCTACTATTCACCCCCTCTTTCCCATCCCCATATCACCTTAGACCATTTAGTATTCCAAACTCTCCCTATGAATAATTCTTCTAATTACTATAATGGTGAATACTATAATAGTGAATAGAGTTCCTTACAAAGAATTATACATAACATTTCTCCACATAGGAATACAAATAATTAGATCATATTGAAGCCCTTAAAGAGGCAAATTTAAAAAATGCGAGTTTTCTTTCTTTCCCCTCTGTTTCTTATTTACCTTTTCATCTTTCTCTTCATTTTTGTGGTTGGATATTGAACTTTCCATTTAGTCTTGATCTTTTCTGTGCAAATACTTGGAAATCTTCTATCTTGTTGAATGCCCAAACTTCCCCCTGGAAGTATATAGTTAGTTTTGATGGGTAGGTGATCCTTGGTTGTAGACCCAGTTCTCTTGCCTTTCTGAATATCATATTCCAAGCCTTGCAGTCTTTTAGTGTGGAGGCTGCCAGATTCTGTGTGATCCTGATTGGTGTTCCTTGATATCTGAATTGTCTCTTTCTGGTTTCTTGTAAAATTTTTTCTTTTACTTGGAAGGTCCTGAATTTGGCTATTATATTCCTGGGGTTGTCTTTTCTGGGTCTAGTGTAGAAGGTGATCTATGGATCCTTTCAATGTCTGTATTGCCCTCTTGTTGTAGAACTTCAGGGCATTTTTGTTGAATAATTTCTTTTAGTATGGAGTCCAAATTTCTATTAATTTCTTCTTTTTCAGGAAGACCAATGATTCTCAGATTGTCTCTCTTCTAGACCGGTTTTCTTGGTCTGTCACTTTCTTATTGAGATATTTCATGTTTCCTTCTATTTTATTAGTCTTTTGACTGTTTTATTTGATCTTGCTGTCTTGAGAGATCATTAGCTTCTAATTGTTCAATTCTAGCCTTTAGGGACTGGTTTTTGGCTATAATCTTTTGGTTTTCCTTTTCAATCTGATCATTTCTGGTCTTTAGTTTACTTGCTTCACTTTCTAATTGTGAAATTCTGCCTTTTAAACTGTTTTTTTCTTGCGAGATTTTGGTTTCCAATTTGCTTACAATTTCGTTTGATTTTGGGGCATCTTTCTCCAACTGGGAGTTCCTGTCTTCTAACTTGTTAATTTCCTTTTGAACTATTTCCTACTTCTTTCACCAAATCTCTTCCATCTTTCTCATTATCTCAGATTTCAACTCTTCAATTGCTTGTGGCCAGTTTTCATTATTTTGGGAAGGTTTGGATATGATTACTTGTTTGTTCTCCTCTGCTGTTTGCTCTGTTGTCTTGATTTTATCTGTGTAAAAGTTGTCAAGTTTCTTCTTGATGATCTTTCTCTTTTGGGGTTCTTGTCTCTGGCTTGCCATTGTTAGCCTTGCACCCTCTCAGGTTTATCCTCACATTCAGGGTCTATCTGTGCTCTTTAGGCTCCTGAGGTCTCAGGTCTAGTTGTTCTCAGGGTCAAGCCTCCTGGTTGTCCCCTTGCTTGTTCCTCTGCCCGAGGCTCCTTTAACAGTCTCAGGGAGCTGCTTCCACAGTAGCGCACCCCTCTGCACTGGGTCCCCACTCAAGGTCCACTCATGCACTCAGGATCTGAGTACTCACCTGCGCTCAGGATCTGTGTCTGCACTTGCATCCTCGCCCACACTCGTGCCCGAGCTCAGCATCTGTGTTCAAAGTCCGCAAGTTCTTTAGCCTCTTGGGGTCTTAAATCTTGCTGCTCTCAGGGCAGGCCCTGGTGACCCCAGGTAGCTGCCAAGGACTTAATTCATGCCCCAGACTTGCTCTAACTCTTGTGCACTGGCTTTGACACTGTAGGTGGTGTGGGGTAGGGGAGAGGGTTGCTCAGCTCGTGTTTTAGTGAGAGCTGTTTCACCCCTTTATGGCATGGAAATGCCCCGATTCCACATACCTCCAATGCTGAGCCCTGTTGTGCAGTCCCTTTGTTCCTCTGGATTTGTTTTTATGTAGTCTTGAGGAATCCTATATGTTTCGGTTAGGAGAGGTTAAGCAGCTGCTTTTTTACTGTGCCGCCATCTTAACTAGGAAGTCCAAAATTATGATTTAACTCTTAATGAAAGTGCAGAATGGGAAAGAAAAATCAAGTGAGAATTTTTATCCATTCAATGTGACTATGGGAAGGGTTGAAGATATTAGCCACTCCATGGAAAATGCATGCATCTTTGGTCCAGATGTATGTTTTAGACTCATGTTAATTTGTTCATATGTGGCTGGATGTGGCAGCCCAATAGTCCCTGCTACCAGGGAGGCTGAGGATGGTAGATCTTTGGAGCTCAGGTGTTTCAAGTTTCGTTGAGCTAAACCAATCTGATTTGCATTAATTAAGTCTGCATCGGTATGATGAGTCTTTGGGATTTGGGGCAGGGAGAGGGGCAAGCCACTAGGTTGCCAAAGAAGGAATGAACCAGCCTTGGTTGTAAACCAAGTAGTGGGATTGGGTCTGTAAGTTGGGATTGTACTTCTAGTCCAGGCTGCATAGGGAGATCCAAATCATCTTCATCATCATCATCATCTTCTTCTTCTTCTTTCTTCCTTCCTTCTTCTTTCTTCTTCTTTCATTCTTCCTCTTCCTTCCTTCCTCCTTCTTCTTCTACAAAAAATTAAATTAAAAAAATGTGATGATGTAGGAAATAAGTACCTTATTTCAAACGCTTTGGATTTTAAGGCCAAAGGATGATCATTAAAAAAAAACAGGATAAAAATTTTGTAGTGCCTGAGCAGTATGGTTGACTGTTGTCCTTTAGACTTAAAAAGGTCCCAAAATAACATCACTATGTTAGGGACAGTGTACAGTGTGTCCAACTGTGGCTGATCAAACCAATATGAGCTCAGAAGGCTCTCCCACGGATTAGGCACAAATAGCCCGTAGGAACATTTGGGATGGGAATGTCTCTAAATTTGAGCATCTTATATTTCTTTTGAACTTCTACACTTCTGTTTTGCTCAGACAACATAGTGCCTTCTTTGACGTGGGCATGCCATGCTGGACAGTCCTGTGCCAGTGTCTCCCATGTCTCACAATAGATACCAAAATTCTTCAAAGAGACTTTTAGGGTGCCCTCATATTGCTTCTTCTGACCCCTGTGGGAGTGTTTGCCTTGTGTGGATTCTCCACGTAATAGTCTTTTAGGCAAATGTACATGTGACATTCAAACAATGGGGCTAGCCCATCAGAACTGCAATAGAATTTCAATGCTTGAGAAAGAACCTCAGTGTCCAGTACCTTATCTTGCCAGGTGATCTTTACAATCTTCCCACAACAATTCAAATGGAGGCCATTCAGTATCCTGGCATAGTGCTGGTAAACTGTCCAGGTTTTATAGGTATACAACAATGAGGTCAGCGCAATGGCTCTGTAGACCTTTGGGATCGATGGTAGGCAGCCTCTTCTTTCCCACACTTTCCTTTGGAGGCTCCTCCGGAACTGAAGTAGCTCTGGCACTGTGTGTGTCAACCTCCTCATCTATGGCTACATCCCTGGAAAGCACACTGCCGAGGTAAGTGGACTTATCCACAGCATTCCAAATTTCTCCATTTGCTGAAACCCATGGCACATATGACTGGTGTGATGCTAGCTGGTGGAGAACATCTGTTTCCTTGGTGTTAATTGGTGTTTAGTGCCCAAGCCGTATAGAACCTTTTGTAGTGTGCAATCAGACCACACAGAACTTGAACAAATTGAGAGGCGGGGGTGAGAAACCAGTCTGAATCAGTGGAAAGTCTGAGTTTTTGAAGTTTAATAAAAATAAAATTATACCACACACACTCAATATGAATGAAGCTAACAAAGCATTGCCATGGGGAAAACCCAATGCATTCTAGACCAAGTGGCCCAAGCATGCTCCCACAGTACAGATGTTGTTTTGTTTTCATCACAGGAGGAAGGAGAAGCAGCAGAAAGAGAAAGTCACCCCTGAAGTTAAGAATTTGTACATGCAAACAGGACAGAGGCCAAGGCTCAACTTTTAGTTGCCTAATGAAAGCCACTCAACGAGTACTTTGAAGTAGGAAAGGGAGGGGAGAAACACTTCCGTATAAAAATATTTTAATACATTTACATAAAGCAATTAAGTTATTTGTCCAGGGAAAGAGTAATTTACATAGTTCAGAAGTAGGGACAAAATGGACCTTGTTAACCAACCAAAATATACATCTTTCAATATTCTTTATGTGGTTTAGATTCAGATTTTAATTCTAAATTATATATTCGCCTAGGTTATATCAATATTTATATCTTCCTGTACTGAGCTGGAGAGCACAGACAACAATTCAGCCATTGAAATTTCACAATGACCAAACTCCAACATTTACTTCATATTTCCCAGAAATCTACCAGAAATCTAGGGTGTCCTAGAAGTTGTAGTGCCATTTCTAAGTCATTAAAGCTTTAAATTGCATTGAGTTTGGGGGAACCCTGTGTTTGGACTTGATAAAAAGTCACCTCATTCTACCTTGGAGAACTGGGAAGCTCTATTATAACGATAGCATGATACAGTGAAAAACTAGCGGAAGCTGGATTCCAAGGCCCTGGGTTTTAATCCTGCCTCTGATCCTTACTATCTCTGTGACACCAGACACCTCACTTAACAGCTCTAGGTTTCTGTTCAAATTGCAGGGCTGGGCTCACTGCTCTCTTCTAAACCTTTCAGATCTAGGAGCCTGCGAAGTTGATCTTATTCTTATATGCCATTCTATTGGGTTCATGCCCTACTTCTAGTTGAATCTTCAAATAATGATAAGAAATCAGACAATAATAATTTTCCTTTCTTTGGCCAATGTATTGTGGGATTCTGTAAAATCTTAGTGGCAGGACCAGGGAAGTTGCCCTCTAGCAGAGTTTCCTGCCTCCCCTACCAAAGGGTAGCCAGCTTCCCCCAGCAGGACTGGTATAATAGGAATGCCCCTCAGCTTGCTGACAGCACCAACCCTTCACGAGGCCCTTTTATTTGTGTCTGGCTTGTCATCAGTCCTTCCCTGAGTGAAGGGAGAGCTCAGAAAATTGGGCATGGCCTAACTGTTCCAGCAAATCATGTTTCCAAATAGCAATAAAAATGTCAAATTGCATTAGACTCAAAGGAAACACATTCTGCTGCTTCTCTTTCTTCTTATAATTCCTGTTTTCCCAGACACTGTAGAATCCAGAGATGTTAAAGAAGCCTTAAAAATAAAACAAAGGCAAAGGCTCTGTCACTCTTTGAAAGAGAAAAGGCACCTGAGTAAATCCTGCCATTTATGTGTGTCCTCCAAAATTTAGCCCAAGGGACTCAATTTCTTATTTTAGCATCTAAAGTCTGATCTTTTGTAGAGTTTCAGAAATGTCATGGCTTCAAGAAATAGCTCTTCCTAAAAGGGACAGGACATGGCAAATAAAATAACCAATAACCTTTTCAAAGAAGCTAGTTGGCCAAGGAAATGGCCATATTCTGTGCAACGGTCCACCAAGCCAGGCTACCTAAACTCCCTCCCTGTCTAACTGTCCACAGCAGGAGCTACGAATGTGATTATTGGGGCAGCAACTTGTAGTCCTTTTATTTGGTCAGTGTAATAACAGTTTTAAGAAGCATTAAAGGGGTATTCTGAACCCTGGCATCTCAGCAATCATCCTTAGTGGAGACAAGAACATTAATTTTCAAATGTTTTATTTTGGAAAAAATCCAATTTAGCTACAGTAGACAAATGGATTCTTAGATTGTGCCTCCTCCAGAAGATGAAGAAAAAGGTGACTAACCACCACCACCACCCCCAGCTGCACAGCAAGCACTCGAAATGTGGACCATTGTGCCAATTTGAGAAATAAATGGCACACATAGTACCAGGGCTCACAAGCTCTTAGAAACCCTTCAAGGCTCAACACATCTGCCACTTACTGTGGAAAGGTGTAAGTGCTCTTGTTAGGCTCAAATGATTGTGTTTATACTTATTTCTTTAACCTCAGGAGAATGTCATGCCCTTGAGGACAAACACTTTTATCTTTGTGATCCCATTTGGTAGAAATTCTGGAGTAGCTTGCCATTTCCTTCCCTAGCTCTTTTTTACAGATGAGAAAACTGAGGCAAACAGTTCAGTGACTTGCCCAGGGTCACACAGCTAGTACGTGTTTGAAGTCAGATTTGGATTCAGAAAAATGAGTCCTCCTGATTCTAGACCCAGCACTATTTATCTGCACCACCTAGCTGCCCAAGGACAAGAACTACTCTGCTTTTGTCCTTATATCCATAGTCCTTTGCTCATAATAGATAGTTGATAAATGCCTGTTGATAGGGATAAGATTAACTTTTGGAGCAGGAAAAGGACATGTCAAAAGAGTTATCTTCAGAAGACCATGGTGCATGCCCTGGTTCATCAGTGGTGATTCTCCAACAAATAACAGTTTGACAATTTCCTACTTCTTCCATCATTTTTTTTGTAATTTGCCCAAAGTTGGCCCCAGTCCCACAGTCCTCTCATGCAAGTGAAGGATGGGGATGTTGGCAAGGATGTTCACTGACTCAGGCTGGCAGTGAGGGGGCATAATCTGAATGCCTACATCATCAACTCAGCTTGACCATAGCATCTCTGTAACTACTGTCTAGTATGAAGAAAAAACAAACAAACAAAAGCCAGCCCTAGGAATGGAAAGGAGCGAGGAAGAGGTTATCAGGCCAAATGTATTTTGGGATTTTCTAACTCAGAAAAAGTGGTAATGTCCATAATGACTACCTGAGTACATGCTTTAGTGATTGATGTCAATCAAATGGCACAGTTGCAGTTCTGATGAGCCTTCTCCTCCTTGAATCCACACACAGAAATGCCAGGCTGTTTCCCCTGGGCTCATAGGATGCACAGGGACATAGATGGCAGGAGATTCTGCTCCAAAAGGATCCAAGAACTAAATGGATTCAGATCCACCACAAGCCAAATGATGTCTCCCAAAATAGTGATTTTATACAAAGAGAAAAGAAAAGTGTGTCAATCGCAGGAAAGCGGAGGTAGGGAAGGCTGCCCATCTCTCCTTTGCTGGGCTTGGTATGAATTTGAAACGGAAACAGTCCTACTCATCTGTATTGTGGAGCGAGAGGGGGATACACACATGCATGTGTGTGTATACACATCCGAGTGAGACAAAGAAATCCAACTGGGCCAAAGTCAATGAGACCTTTCCGAACTCGGTTCTGCCCACGACATGTTATCTTCAGACTTCATTAGCAGCTGCTTCTCTTCCTCTACTATTATTGAGAGTAATACTAATAGCTAACATTTACATAGAACTAGAAGCTTTACAACCATCTTACTCCATCTGTTATTTATCTTGTTTATTCTGCCTCTACGTCTAAATGCTTAGTGACTTTTGTAAACACCCTAAGAGGGAATTTTCAGTTCCCACCTCGAATCTTTGCTCAGAAGGAGGAGATCAAAGAAAGGGCCAAGCCACAGGTGGAAGCCGTGCCAAGCTGCAGGCTTGCTTCTGATTCACCTTTGCCAAAGGCCTTTGATTCCCAGCTCTCATTTCATGCCAAGGCCAAAGTGTTCCTTTTCTGCTGACTGGATCATCACTCTCTGAGCACTGCTCACATGCATTGGCTGACAAATTCTTTCTAAATGAAAAACACACACACACACACACACACACACAGAATGATTACATGCTTACTTACTGTGTGCCGGGCACTGTGCTATGTCCTAGAGATGTAAAAATGGAAAGGGAGAGCGACTGCCTCTGAGGAACTTATATTCCAACAGGGGGAAATAACACAAGTAGTGGAGAGATGGCCAGAGAGGGATACTTTCCTCAGCTGATTTTCCACAGATGCCTCGAATCTCTGATCTTTTCTAGGAGCCGACAAGTGCACATGAATTTCCAGCTGGTATACTTCAAATACCTCCTTTTGCTCAGCTTTAGCCAAGATGGGCAGAATGTGGAAGACATCCAAGTAAAACCACCACTTTTAGACAGCTTTCATCACTTACTGTTGAGGAGATAACCTGGGACTAATAAAATCAAGGGAGCAAGGCAGCGCAGTGGATAGGGTACTGGACCCAGAGTCAAAAGAACTGAGTTCAAATCCCATCTCAGCCCTTTGTTAGTTGTGTGACTCTAAGCAAATCACTTAATCTCTGGTTGCCTCCTGTTTCTTCATCAGGAGAATGGAGATGATAATAATAGCACCTACTTCTCAGGATTGTTGTGTATCTTGCAAACCAACTTGATATGCTATATAAATGCTAAGGATTGTCATTATTAAAGATGGTGGAAAAAGTATATGCCCATCTTTACAAATAAAACAAAACAAAAAGCCAGTGCTGATATCAGCAGGAAAAAAAGGATGCCCCGGGTACATTCAGAAACAAACTGAAAAAATACAGCTTCTCAAATATGAAAAAATCCAATTGATTCTATTTGTGGCTCTAACAGCTTTTCTGTTTATGTTAAGCATAACACTAGAGCTTGGTAGACCTCACAGATGAAATAGACTATGGGCAACACTGAAGAAATGCTGTAATTACAGGCATCCCTTTACCCCACATGAATCCTGTCTGGAACAAACAGTAATGCTTGGGAAGATTTTGCTGCATTTTTTACCTGCTATGCAGATAAGTCAAGATTCGGTGCTTTTCTTCATTGATAGTCTACAGTTATTCATTTTTCCCAATCGTAGTAAATTGCTATTTTAAACCAACAAGCAGAAACCATACGTACAGAATAAGATCCTGACAGATCAGGCCAAAGGTGGACAAGACACCTTCTCAACCCTACTGAAGATGCTTACTAATGCAAGGCCATTCATATGAGAAATAGTTTTTCTGAACTTCTTGAAAGATGGTGAAGGAAGTAGCATGTAAAGCCCAGCTCCTCCTCCTTGTGCCCCCAAAAGCAAGAGCCAAAAAAACAATGAAAAGAGAGAGAAGGAAAGAAATCCTCCCAAAGAAAACCTTGCAGGGAAAAATCCAGACAGCAGAGATTGGCAATGTTCTCAGGTGAGTCAGTTAGTAAACACATACTCAGAAATCAAGGCAGGATGGCAGCAGAGTTCTCATTGAAGTGTGAGCCTCTTCCTCCTGGAGTTTACCAGTCTAATTTAGGAGACATGCACACATAAAGGTGCCTAAAAGATAGCATCGCTAGAAAAGATGTCACAAAGCAACATGTGCCCAAAGAATTCAGGAAAATGACAATGCCCATGTATATATACTTACATGATTGGGACCCCAAGAAAACTGCAAGAAGTCTTTTAATTAATAATGTATTAACTAGGAGATTGATAAAGGAATTCAAGAAAGCTATAAAGAGAGAAATTAGAGCTCTTTAGTTTTGTTTTTTTTTAAACCCTTGTACTTCGGTGTATTGTCTCATAGGTGGAAGATTGGTAAGGGTGGGCAATGGGGGTCAAGTGACTTGCCCAGGGTCACACAGAGCTCTTTAGTTCTTAAAGAGCAATGTGGAAGGACAAACAAGAGAATCAATAGCTTTGAATAGAGAGTGGCCAAATGTAAATAAATCACTAGACCCTCAAGAAAAGACAATGAAAAAATCTAGGACCCCAAAATAGAGATGGAACAAGACAGAGCAGTAGCACCACTGGACCACATGAGGCAACCCTCTACGATCCAAATAAAGTTACCAAAATGGTGTCCAATGATTTTACAAAATGGCTGACAAAAGCCAGATTTATCGTATCTTTTTTGTTGATATCTTTGGTTTTGACATCACCTTCCTTTCCGGATATATCACGTCCCCTTCCCTGAAAGATTCCCTTGTAAGAAAGATAAAAGAGGATAAAAGAAGCAGGTAGGTAGGAGTAATGTATAGGTGGGTACCATCTGGAGGCATCTGTCATCTTTTGCCTCAGTCAATCCAAACTCTAATGGCTTCTAAATTTACATCGTCCATGGCAGAAATCATCAACATCTCTGACTAATATGCCCTAGATGGGCTTTCTTCTGTAGCACATACACTAATATGCCCTGGAGGCGCTGACATGCCTTTGGGAAGAGAATGTCTTAATGTCATCTCTAGCTTGTATAGTAGATGGATTTCTCTTTACCTCCCATTTCCCTAAAGCCCTCCAACCCTTCTGAGAGGTACTCACTAAAGCTGTTGCAGTCCCCATTTTATAGATCAGGAAATTGAGGTCCAAAGACATAAGGTGCTTGCCCATGATCACATGGCTGTTAAAGGTCAGAAGCTGAATTTGAATCTATGTCTTTCTTGACCTTTTTCTATAATTCTATGCAAATGGTAACAAATAGGATGGGATAGCCATTAAGCCATCAGGGTTATAGGGTTAGAGCTAGTTGTAAAAACTAATTTAGACTCTGGTCCTTAATTTCCATAGATTTTATTAGTATTTACTTGAACAGGAGAAGGCAGATGGATAAATAGAGAAAAGCCTAAATTTATCTTGCCATGTGGTTAGTCTCCCAAAGGACCCCTTAGCCACCTTCCTTTGGCTGTATATCTAAGAGACTAGAGAGACCCCCTTCTTCCTGGATCCTCCTCTCCTTTATTTTCTCCCTTTCCACCCAGATCAAGTTCCCAATCATTTCTGGGTCAAGTGCTTAGGTCACTGTCCAGTGGACACCCTCAGTGGAGTGACAGATAGATGTAGGCAGGACCCTGATGCATGATCCCGAGAGAGGGCTCCCCTCACACACCTTGGAGGTCATCCAGCTCAACCCCCTCATTTTATAGTTCAGACCTCTCTAGAGATTTTCAAGGACTTATCGAAATCCCCCAAGCAGTAAATAGCAGAGCCAGGATTCACCCTGAAAAGGTGTTCTGATGTCAAATCCAGTCCTTGTTTTCATTGTGCCCTAATTCTAGGCCTCTCAAAGAGCGATGTACTCTCCACTCTTCTGTCCCAGGCACATTTTAAGCCTATGTTGATGGCATTAGCATTTGTTGTCTTCTTTCACTGAAAACATCTTGCCAGAGCATTCCAAACAAAACCATTATTAAAGCACTTGGTCAGGTTCCCAAATGCATTTAGAAGTGCTCTTACAAGCTTCTATACTTACACAGATGAAAAGTAGAGCACAACTGTGCACCTGTGGTCTAGTGACTATTTTTCCTAAGCTCTGAATGTGTGTATAGAACTAAAAACAATTCAGTCCTTGGGTGTACTCAGATCTTTGTTTACCAGATACCAGACTTTCAGAGGATACTTATGTTCATCCTGGCCTTTTGTGTTCTTGGGAGACATACCCTTTTTCATATTAAAAAAAAAACAGAACGCAGATGAGACCCTTCCAGAGAAAACTACATTAAGCTCATTTGGGCTTCATGTGAGTGAGTGAGTACTAACATTTTTCATCTCATTAAAATATGGTTGCCAATGGACACATCTCTCTGAAATTATGCTCATTATCTTGCATCAAGCACTGGTGAACGTGACACTGGTAAGGACCAGGAGCTTTGTGACAATATATTTTAGATAATGGAATTAATAGCAAAATGGGCCTGACAAATACAGTTTTATTAATGTGTTGACAAAAATATTTGTATTTGAGGAAAAAATGCCTAAGAATGTCTTTTTGGTGAACTAGAAAATTCTAAGTGGGAAAATGCTGACAATATCACACAGAAATGGAAGGCAACGTGACTATCTATCTGAGGTTGCTTTTATTTTCCTCCAAGCCCCAAATCTGCCCTGTCCTACCTTATTTTCCACAGAAGGCCTTACTTTACAAGAGAAACGAATGGTAGCCAGTTCTCTCTTTGTTCTTCTCTAGTATATAAATTTATACATGCTTGTGTGCGCGCACACACACACACACACACACACACACACACACACACACACACATATTCTGGCTCCCTTCTAAGGTTAATCATTTCAGCAATGGCCTGGATCACGGCCCCATTCCAACTTCCTGTGGGACCTTGCCCTCTTTACTCCTCTCCATCATCTTCAGCGTCTCTCTCTTCACTGGTTCTTGCCCCTCTCATTATTAACCATGCACAAGTGTCTCAAAAGAAAAACCCAAAGAACTCTAAGCCCCTTCTTTGAATGCCCTTACTACTGACCTCCAAAAGCTGCCATCTTATTTCTCTCCACCATTCATCGCTCCCACTTTGTTACCATCCATTTGTTCGGTGATCCCTTGCAACTGAGCTTCTGCTCCCAGAATGTATGTTATTGAAACTACAATATGGAAAGTCACCCAATAAGCCTCTTGTTTGCTTAATCAGAAAAACACAGGATCATAACTTGAAAGCTGGGTAGGACTTCTGAGGCCATCTGGACCAACCCTTTCTTTGTACAGTGAAGGAAACTGGGCCCGTGCTCCATGATTTGTAACCCCACAGCGCTACTAGGAGAATGACGGTATTGGAAAAGAGGGGATCTTGCATGAGAGAGAATTTTAGGTGTGGTCTATGAAGGGCTCAAATGTGTCATCTTTTTCTCATGAGCCTTATGCATTAACCACATGAATTAACCAATCACAGATGCTCAGGACTAATTGTTGTGGTAACAGCCCATTGTCTTTATGATAATTTCTAGGGAACAAAGTAGGAAACCTGATTATTGGACTGACAGAACAAGTTTCAAAAATGTCACGGTACATCTATTTATTATTCTATATACTAAGTAAGCTCCCTGTGTGAGCAATTCTATAACCTCAAAATGTTATACAGAAAATAGTCACTATAACGTAGGAAGATAACTACATGTTAACAACATATACTCTAGTGTCCCATTAGAATGTAAATTCCTTCAAAGCACAAACTATCTTACTTTTGTATTTGTAGCTCTATAACTTGGCACATAGTAGGCATTAATAAATGCTTTAACTATTTATTCATTGAGAATACTTTTCTACGTGACATGTCACCATGTGTCACCATCTACCGAGTTGTCAGAGTTAGGGTTTCCTGAGAATTGAACTATAAACGACAAGCATCTGTTGTTCATACAGTCACAACGAATTCTTTCTGTTTACTATTAATTACAGCTAGAGTTCTTTCCAAGAAAGAAAAGTGGAAACAACATGAAAAGTACGAGGACATTTTTCTTCTTCGTGATTGCCTTCTAATGATGAATTTTCTCCCATGACATTTTTGCAAAGACCTAATGTCTTGGAAGGGAGTTCAAAGAATAGGAAATTAGTGACCTAGGATGACATAAATTGGATGTGTGCGGAAAAAAAATGAGGTGGAAAAATGTTCTAAATTTTCTTGACTATCTGCTGAGGTTGACGAATGAGCTTGTGAATGTAGTAAATAGACGTATATTCAAGGTAACAGAAATATAGCCAGGGAAATTTGACATGAAACCCAAACACTTCGTGAATGCCTGTTTGAAGTTAGCATTTAAAGGTCTTTGGGATGTCAAGGAAAAATTAAAAAGAAACTTCAACTGTCTCATACCATGAAACAGAAATAATGAGAGAAAATTTAGAAGGACAAAAGACATTTTTCCTACTATAAAAACTTATAGTAAAAATACTGTCATGAACTGTGAATCGTGACTAGGACTATACTCAACCTCTGAATTGGTTATGCCCATGTAAATGTAAATATATACATTTATACATACATGTACATAGATACACACAAGTATAGGCATTTTTTGTTCTACATCTGGGAGTCCACCATAAAAGAATAAAATTATAAGAAGTCCTCAGAATTCTCAGGCTGTCTTTTTTAGGCTCTCCCAAACACTTTGTCTTTTTTAGAAATTAAAAATCAGTAAAGCAAGAACATGAAAATTCACATCTGGCTGGGTGTTCGAGACCTTACAGCACTACAACCTACACTGACATCGTTTCATCCCTTGACACATTTCCTTGCCAGCTGTAACCACTCTACTTTAGCAGAATACCTTTACATATGGTGTATTAACTCATTTTATATTGAAACCCACCCAATCATACTGACATGTCGAATTGCATTTGGGAAATTGTACAACGAGCACAAGCAATCCACTGTCACTGAAGTGTCTTCTCTTTAAAACCAGTATTTCACCAGTGATGGTGCTAGCTATGGAATGCCATAATCTCAGAAGAATCAATATTGTAAATGATTTACAACTAGGAGTAAAGAGACCACTTTCACCTCCCATGACTTTCTCCCATGCCTTTGACTCTCCTGAGACTATAGTGTTCTATGATTAGCATTTATATGACATTATATATATATATATATATATATATATATATATATAATATTGGATTTTGAGTTAGGCAGCTACTTGGGATTACTCAAAGTGTTTTACACTTTCTCAAATGCAACCCAGTCCAACCATCTCCTATTCAATTCTGGGGTCAACTTATTTTCCAGTTACAATGCTATCCCTAATCTCTGCACAGACAGACTAACTCAGTGAGTTTGAGGTCTGACTTAAAGGCATAACCTATGCAACATACATTCTTCATACCCTTGGCTTTCGTCTTTGTGGACTGCTAGACCAATCTCTTTTAAGTGGCAATGGATCTCAGGGAGAAAACCCTATTACATTTCTGAGCTCAATGCAATCACATAGAATCATCCATAATAAATACCATCTGGAAAATCTATAAGGAATTCCTTACCTTCTGGACTCTGGGGACCACACCTTCCAGGATGGTAGTGATGTTCTGGTGGCTCCAGGGTGAATTCACTGTTTTTTCCCTGGGGTGGTAATTTTCTATCAGTTATGATTTTCTAAGAAATGGTGATAACTTGAGAAGCAAAGTCTTTACTCTTATCTGTTATCCTGCTTTCAGTGTCAACAACTTATTTAAGCAATTCAGGATATAATTACTTAAGCCTCATTTAAGGTCTTCTCTTTATCTTTTTTTCCCAAGTTGCCTTTTGCTACTGATAAGCCAACTAAAATGTGAGAGCAGATTCTGATTAGAAGGGAGTCCCAACTCCTTAGTCATTTCTTTTCTAAAGATAGTTGACTTCATTTTTTCCCTAATGTTTCTTCGTGTTCACCATATCTAGAACCTTCCTATAATCCCTTTCTTCTTGAAGAAAATATTTTTAGTAGAGAGGAGTCTATCTTCTGACTTGTCTACAAGCCTTTGGTTTCTCTTCCTTTTCTAATCAGAACTCTCCATTTTACCATTCTCTTTTCTTTCATTCAGATAGGGGCTCCTTGAGAGCCAGAACCAGGGCTGACTGCTTTAACTCTCCCCAGAGTCTGGCGCAGGGCACTGGGTATCGTCTGTGCTTCATAAACTACAGCAAATTGAACTGAAATCTGATGCCGAGTTCAGAACCACAACAATCTCGCCCTATATTAGAGCCATTTAAAGGCAGGCAACATCTCTTGTATAACAAAGCATATTACTCAACATTTCCGGAAAAAAATTCAACAGTATTTTAAAACATGTAAAATACTTTGTCTACCGAGAGAAATGTGCTAGTGTGGGCATGCACGCTGGTGTGCACATGTACTTCTCACATGTATTAAAAGGAGAAGGGGAAAGGTCCTGTGATTTGAGTCTCACAATAAGAACTGGAAGGAGACCTGGAACACCATCTAGTCTAACCTGGAGGAACATAGGAATTGTGTCTCTTCAATATCTGTAATTGTAGCATGAAGTATTTGGCAGGGAGAACCCACTGTTACCCATGGTAATCCATCCTAACATGCCTGACTTCCCCCCTTGGTGATTTCCACCCATTGCTTCCAGTTCTGCCCTCTGAGGCCAAGAAAAGGACGCTCTTATGCCTAATAGTCTTCAGAAAACTCAAAGGAAACTGTCTTGTTTTCCATAAATCTTCTTTTCCTTAGGGGAATTCTTTCAAGAGACAGTTGTGATACTAGACAAATCACTAAACCTCTCTCAACCTTAGTTTCCAATTCTGTAAAACTGGGGAAATAATTCCCCCCCCCCAGG